>NW_026292851.1:0-62280 GCF_016801865.2 Culex pipiens pallens | reverse complement strand
CCACGTTAAATGTCGGACTTTTTTAAAAGAGCTGATCATGTTTGAAAGAACGAAAAAACTCACAAAAGATAACGAAAATCAAAAATAGGCTGCTAAAAAAATTTTTTTAGAAGGTCGACTATTTTTAACCCTCTTCTTTATGTAAACTAATGTCAAAAACATAAACAATGACTTTTATATCCCGCCGTTTGACTTGTGGGTTGGGGTCATCCCGCCAAACAAATCCTAGTAAACTTGGGGTTGCGATGGGAAAAATCATGTCAAATATTTTCGGTTTGTTGTTTTGGACAGAGTTTGCGAAAACTTTCTTCGAAAAAGATTCTAGAAATCCCTCTCGATTAAAATTGTGGCATTGGGATATCGGCGAATCATTTCCTCTCCTGAACACAGAACACGAAGGAACTGCTCAGTTTGAGAAACTGACTTGGCTGCCGAAGACACGCGACCAGCGGAAAGTAGCGGAGCGGAACGGAAGGGGTGCTACTGATCAAGAAAGTGATCAACGTTATTCACGATGAGCCGGTGGCAAGCTTGTGTACATTTTAGCCTTGGAAAACATGGAACTGGTTGTCCATTCACGATTTTTCTGAGAATTTGAACTATGTCCCAAGAAGACCAACGCCATGTAGTAAACCCTGATAGTGAAAGCGCGTCAAGCTCCATCAAGACACAAGAAAAACCTCGAGAAAAACTCTTTTAGATTAACAAAAATCATGGCAATACAAATAAAATCCTTTACCTAAAAAGAAACATCTGTTTTTTTGTTGTTGACGATTTTTCAGTAATTATAAAAAACTTTATTCATAAATAATCTTTAAGAATCGCATAATTCCAATCATTTTCTTTTCTTGAGTGAAAATTTCTTCAATTCGGCTTGAATAGGGGGATGGCGTCGCTATTTTTAGACCACATTTTCCACTTTTTCTCATCGAAACCGACTACTTTATCGACTTTATTTTGCTGGGCGAGATAGGACGCCGTCTATTTTTAGACGATGACTCAGCACTTTTACACTCTTGCGCTTAAAAAAACCAGGTGGCAGCACGATGTAACGCCACGTCCCTATTAACTAATCTACGGCAGTTAGCAAATCCGTAACGGCCATCCTTTCGGTACCTTTAGCGTGATCACGGGCAGTTGACATGCTTACGTTTATAAAGCCGATTCGAAGGTTTCAGTGTTTTGTAAATATTAGACCCCCGTCCAACGTTGGCCAAACACGTATGTTTTAGGACAAACTCCTGATTCGAGGGCTGTGTTTCAGCTGAGTGGTTCTGGTGACCTAGCTGACAGGATAACGTTTCCCTGTGCAGTTCCACGCGTTCCATTGTGGTCAAACACGTAGATGATCTTCCGATAAGCCGTGTTGGACTTATCGTTATACACTCGAGCTAAATTTTCAGTAGAAATGCCGCAATCGAACCATTAGTTCGTCCAGTTCCTTAATCTGAAAATAAAAATCCGTCCAAAACAATAAACTGAAAATATCTGACATGATTTTTCCCATCGCAACCCCAAGTTTACTAGGATTTGTTTGGCGGGATGACCCCAACCCACAAGTCAAACGGCGGGATATAAAAGTCATTGTTTATGTTTTTGACATCAGTTTACATAAAGACTACAACCAACCCCCGCCACTAGATGGGCTTCGATCTTAAAATATCGCAAAAAATATGTTTTTCAACCATTTTTTGATCATTAAAAAGCATTGGAAAGAAGAACTCTTAAATTTTAAGAAAATTGACTGTTTGGAAGTTTGACTTGTTTTGTGTGACTTTGCCAATGTTTTTAAAAATGTAATTTTTGTAGGGGTCAACTTTGGCTGTGTGTTTACTATCATTTCCTATATTTTAAGTAAAAAGAAGTAAGCAGTATTTTTTGTGATGTCCCAGACTATGTCTTTACGCATTTTTTACAACTTAAATGATAATGGTACCTATCTAGAGCAGTTCACAAGCAAAAAAAATAAAAAGTGACTGTAAAAACATAAAATAAATAGAAAGGCAAAAAAAAATGATAGGAGGTTGTAGAAAAGGCCAAATGCTACCAAAAATTAAGATAAACTAAACAAGATAAACGTAAATTAAAATACTAAAAATAAAACAAGAAAAACATTAAACAAGAGAAGTAAAGTTTATCGTGGAACAAAAGTTGCTCAAAATTACTTCCTAAACAAGGAAAAAACAAAAAAAAAATCCCAAAAAAATTTGAGCAGTATTTGAGGGATAGAGTATCATGGATTTTTGATAAAGTTGATAAATCATGACATAAATAATAAATTTTTGCCATTTTGCCACACGACTTCACTTTTTTTTTTTTAGTAAGTTTAAACTAAACACAATTATCAGAAGTTCAGCATCACTTCTAATGTGTTGATATGTGTCTTCAGCTGACCAACTATCAAATATATTTGAAAACTTTCTCAAAAAAAAAAATCAAACTTTGCAGATAGTTGAGGTGTACGGACCATTTTGATGGGCTGAATTTTGGATTAATCTTCCATTTTTTTTTGTAATTTCTTGAATTCTATGTTTGATTCAATCAATAAAAATGATTTTATATATATTTTCAAGTGGGAAAGATCGAAACATGTAATTACGATTATCTAGTTTTGTTATTTATCTTAAATTAAAAAATGAAACAAAAAGGAAAAGCAATTAAATATAAACTTTACGGCTGTCCAACATCGTTTTTAAGCGCTCTCAATCTGGTACCAAAACCGTTGTACAGACAGCAGCCTATCGACTTGTTGGACGCCTGCCAGCAATTAATATTGCTGAACCAAGCGGTCCCGCCAAGCGTATACGTGTGTGTGTTTGTGGTAGTAGTAGGGGAGAGTGGGGAGACTTGATCCCCGGGGACACTTGATCCCAAGCCTGTATCTCGTCAGCATGTGGGTAAAACAATTAGCATTGTTCTAGAAAGTTGTGCGAAATTGACTAAAACTCATTTTAGAAAAAAAAGAAAAAAATTAAAAAATGTTTAGATTGAGTTACACACATTTTTCTAAAAAGTGCTGCAAAAAACTTCCAAGAGATCTTTTTTCTTTGTTTTGATAAGTATAGAAAACACTCAAAAATTATTAAAAAAAATATTTTTTATACATGAATTGTTTGATAAACATATCAACTTCAAAACCCTTACGCATTTGACGTTAAATTTATCGTCATACTATTTTTACAATCAATTGTTTAAAAAAGTGCGTTTAGGGAGACTTGATCCCTGCATTTTTACAGTCACTGGAATCAGCCTCAAGATTAAAAAATTGGGCTGGGTTTTCGTACATAGTTTCCTTTAGTATAGTTGTACATAACTTACTGCAGTTTGAACCATTTTTCAAAAGTTTTGTAAACAAAAATTACCAGCTTTTGTAAACATGCTCAATTTAGGTCTAAAAAAGAAAATTTTAAGTTTTTAAATATTTTGCATGCTAAACTTGTTATATTTTGAACACAAACGTACAGGTTTAATGTGAAATTGCTGTAACTTATAGAAAATTAAAAGTTTGGATGAATAAAAAACATTTTGCTTAAGATTTCTTCAAAATGTTGAAAGGGGGATCAAATTACCCCCAACATTTTGAAAATGCCGGTTTAAAATATGTTTTTAAAACGCTTGGCATGATTCGAAGAGTTTATCTGATGAAATACCCTTATCAGCCAAACATAGTTGAATGTTTAAGCTTTCAATTCATGCAAAAAGTTCATAGTTTTGTGAAAAATTGACAGAGTTATGTGCGATACAAAAAAAGGGGATCAAGTCTCCCCACTCTCCCCTACACTGTAGGGACATACTACACTGTTTTTACTTGGTTGAAAGACAGTCCAAACATCTGTAAACCAGAATGGAACGACTGAACATTGGCATCAGGCAAAGTTGAATGGTGATTCTGCTAGATTTCAATGTTAGATTTGCTCAATAATCGTTTGAGATATAATATCACTATATGATTTAAGAAAGCTAAATTTGATTTACCTTGTTTAAAATGAAACAAGTGTTGCTTGATTTATAGCAACAAAATTAATTACATTTATGTTCAAACGTATACTAAACAATTAAATGGATCAGGTTTGGAACAAATGTTCACCCCAGCCACAACAAATGCAACGTCAACTACACAGCCAGCCAGTTTTTGCACCACTTTTTTTTGCTTACGTTTTCTTCTCTAGTAGTGCATAAACCGTAAAGTAAAAACAATGACACATGCCTACTTAGCGGCTTCTTCTGCGTTTTATTTTTGGTTTGCCTTTCATGCTCTCATCTCATCATTCAACGAAACTGCTGTACCCAAGCTGTACCTTCTTCACTCATGGTATATGCCTAAAACAACTGCCGCCGCCACAACCACTCACACCTTGCCCGCTCGCCGCAAACTGCCAAAAGCAAAAACTTTTTCCGACGGTGTTTCAAAATACGTTTCTTCAAAAATAAGTTTGATTTTTTTTTATATTGGAGTATTTCTTTAAAAATTAAAAAAAAATGATATTTTGAAACACCGCTCGCACCATTCCACCCTCACCCCCCACTGCCACTTGCCGCCGCCCGCCGCCGCGCCGCAATCACACCAAATGATTTGCCCTTTTCTTTTCCTACGATAATCTGACTGACATTAGTTTGTACAGCATCAACCGGTGAAATATGAACTGTTCCCGCTGTCGCCCGTGTCCCGGCACCGGCTCGGGATGGTCCAGCGCAAGACGCTGGTGCTGGACCTGGACGAGACGCTGATCCACTCGCACCACGACGCGATGCCCCGCAACACGGTCAAGCCCGGCACGCCGCACGACTTTACCGTCAAGGTCACGATCGACCGGCACCCGGTGCGGTTCTTCGTGCACAAGCGGCCCCACGTCGACTACTTCCTGGATATTGTGAGTGTACACACAGGGCTAGGAAGAATTAAACACGAGACCAACAGAAAAATCTACTCCACTTTTAGGTGTCCCAGTGGTACGACCTGGTCGTGTTCACCGCCAGCATGGAGATTTACGGCGCCGCAGTCGCCGATAAGCTGGACAACGGGCGGAACATCCTGAAGCGACGCTACTACCGGCAGCACTGTACGCCCGACTTTGGCTCGTACACCAAGGACCTGTCGGCGATATGTGGCGACCTGAACAGAGTGAGTAGAAAGCATATCCGCCCTTCCGCCTCAATTGTTTGTATTACCAAAACATGCAAGAATTCCAATTTTCATCCAAATCGGACCATTCTCTCAGTTTGGTACCACTGCAAAGTTTCGCTTTTATCACGATTTTTATGAAAAAAGCCTTCCATTTTCGGGTATCGCAAAGCGTAGAATTTCGATCCAAGACTCGTTTTAAAGAAATGGAACATAATCATTTTTCTGTAAAAAATATTTGTTCAAAAGATGGAATCAACACTAATATTTTAAAAGGGCAACATATTCAATATCAATACCATTTTGAAAAAGATGTCTTGATTCAAAAAAATTCAAAATATCTTTTGAAGCGATCAGAAAATTTTACAAATGTTTTATTGGAAATTGAACCATTACTTGCTAAGATATTAGCATTGGAAAATGAGGGGATGTTTGGATGAGACTTTAAAAACTTTAATTTTCCTGTTTGTTTTTCTTTTATCCTCTGTATCTCAGCAGAGGTACAATCTCCAATGTTTCTTACACAAAATTTTAAGAATGTTCTAAACTTTTAGAAAGAAAAAAAAATAAATAAATAACATACAACATGGGCAGTTGTCCCACCATCCTCAGAAATTTGTTCTAAAATTTGTCAGTGGGTGTCCAAAAACGACGATATTTCCAAAACGCTTATATTATTGCCCCACCTTCCTTGAGGATTTGGGCACGCTTGTGGTCAAGAGAACTTTTTTTTTTAATCGTACGTATTTTTTCTGAAAAGTCCTCATCAATACCTACATCTTAGCAGAAGACACTTCGACACCTCTTCTCGGTGGTCGGAAACGCAAATTTAGCAGAAATAATTCATTTCCGCTTCAGGGATGCATTTTCGAGCCTCGGTGTCTTATTTGTTAAGAATGAAATTCTACATCTTTTGATCAAATCGATATTAGGGTGGCCCAACAATTTCTCATGTTTTCAAAAACTTTCTTCGCTCCTTTATGATATAGAGGTATACTTTCTTGGGAAGTATTGTAGTACTAGCCATTTAAAACAACTTTTTCTAAGACACCAAATCTCTATCTCTTTATCTGTTCATTCTACAGCATTTTATATGAAAACCATTAAGGTGGTCCATCATCCCATATTTAAAAAAAAAATACTAAGAAAAGTCGGTTTGCTAAACGTAGCGAAATAATAATGTGATAATGTTCATATTATAACAAATAAAATAGATCTTTTTTATTTTCTAATTCATTTGAGCCACCCTTATCAGATATCATATCCTCAGCTGCTTTAATTATTGAAACAGGTTTTTTATTTGCAATTTGTTTTAAATGATCTCTTTTTCTTTTCAAGCGAATTGAAAAAATAATATTTTATCAAAGTATATGAATATGAACAACCCAAGAACATCTAAGATCACCCTAGTTGCCATAAAAAAAACGGGTTCAATCACGTTTGCCCACAAACCAAACTTACCTGCATTTGAGCTCATGTAAATTTTCTCATATAGCTTGGTACAAATTTTCATAAAATGACCATTTTTAAATCGTAGTAAAGTAACTTGGGTTTAAGAAAAACCCCTTTTGAGATGTTATATTCATATTAAAGTTTAGAAGTAAAGTAAAGAAGTTTTAAGCTTTCAGATGCACCGCGGAGCCAATTTTACAAAAGATACAAACATTTGAAAAAGGCATATTAAAAACCCTTAAAAACGTTGTAACTTTTTACCAAAATGAGACTTCGTTCACGTTTCAAAAGACGTGTTTTTTTATGCTCTAAATGTGTCCCGAAGACACCAAAATTTCCAAAAATAATCCAAATAAAGATACGCAATAAAAACACTTTTTTGATGGACCACCCTAGTGCTTTTCATATAAAATGCTTTAGAATGAACAGATAAAGAGATGGAACTTTGGTGTCTTCGACAAAGTTGTTTGAAATGGCTAGTACACCATATTCTTTTTTTAAGTCACCTTTTTTTAAACGATTCTCGATTTACGCAACTTTTTTTAAGTCATGGCTTAAAATGAGAATGTCCATGACTTAAATTGAGAATATGACTTAAATTAAGAATCTTTGGGATTTCGTAATTTGTCGGAGAATTTTCATCATGTATCAATTGTATTTGGTTTAGTTATGTTATTAAAACATTTTAGCATGGTTTTGGAACACCTGGGATGTTCTAGTCCATCCGAAACTTCCGGAAATTTTGTGCAGCAGGCTAACCGAAGAAACAAGTTGAAACTTCAAAATTTTGACAACGGATCCTACCCAGACTGCTTCAGTGAGTGCGGTAGGCTACAGTGCATTGTTGTAACGACTTATTGGGATGATCTGGGACATCCAAGGACTCCCTGGAGTTAAGATCTGAGGGTCTACCGCCGTAACAAGCAAGAGGTTGACGGTTTTTGACCTCGGGACATATCCGCATGGCTTCAGTGAGTACGGTAGACTACTTTGCTGATGTGTTGGGATGTCCTGGGTCATCCAAGGACTCCCTGGAGTTAAGATCTGTGGGTCTACCACCGTAACTAGCAAGAGGTCGACGGATTTTGACCCCGGAATATACCCGCATAGCTTCAGTGAGCATTATATACTACTTTACTGATGTTCTAGGATGTTCTAGGTCATCCAAGGACTCCCTGATGTTAAGATCTGAGGGTCTACCGCCGTAACAAGCAAGAGGTCGACGGAGTTTGACCCCGAAATATACCCGCATAGCTTCAGTGAGCATTATATACTACTTTACTGATGTTCTAGGATGTTCTAGGTCATCCAAGGACTCCCTGATGTTAAGATCTGAGGGTCTACCGCCGTAACAAGCAAGAGGTTGACGGTTTTTGACCTCGGAACATATCCGCATGGCTTCAGTGAGTACGGTAGACTACTTTGCTGATGTGTTGGGATGTCCTGGGTCATCCAAGGACTCCCTGGAGTTAAGATCTGTGGGTCTACCACCGTAACTAGCAAGAGGTCGACGGATTTTGACCCCGGAATATACACGTATAGCTTCAGTGAGTATGGTAGACTACTTTGCTGATGTGTCGGGCTGACTTGAGTCATCCAAGGACTCCCTGGAGTTAAGATCTGAGGGTCTACCGCCGTAATGAGCCAGAGGTCGATGGGTTTTGACCCCGGGACTCACTCGCATAGCTTCAGTGATTATGATAGACTAATTTGCTGATGTGTTGAGATGTTCTGGGTCATCCAAGGACTCCCTGGATTTATGATAGACAACCAGATCTTAACTCCAGGGAGTCCTTGGATGACCCAAGTCAGCCTAACACATCAACAAAGTAGTCTGCCATACTCTCTGAAGCTATGCGGGTATGTCCCGAGGTCAAAATCCGTCGACCTCTTGCTTGTTACGGCGGTAGTCCCACAGATCTTAACACCAGGGAGTCCTTGGACGACCTAGAACATCCTAGAACATCAGTAAAGTAGTCTACCATACTCACTGAAGCTATGCGGGTATATTCCGGGGTCAAACTCCGTCGACCTCTGGCTTGTTACGGTGGTAGACCCACAGATCTTAACTCCAGGGAGTCCTTGGATGACCCAGGACATCCCAACACATCAGCAAAGTAGTCTACCATACTCACTGAAGCTATGCGGATATGTTCCGAGGTCAAAATCTGTCGACCTCTTGCTTGTTACGGCGGTAGACCCACAGATCTTAACTCCAGGGAGTCCTTGGATAACTCAAGATAGCCCAGCAGATCAGCAAAGTAGTCTACAATGCTCACTGAAGCTATGCGGGTATATTCCGGGGTCAAAATCCGTCAACCTCCTGCTTGTTACGGTGGTAGACCCACAGATCTTAACTCCAGGGAGTCCTTGGATGACCCAGGACATCCCAACACATCAGCAAAGTAGTCTACCATACTCACTGAAGCTATGCGGGTATGTTGCGGAGTCAAAAACCGTCGACCTCTTGCTTGTTACGGCGGTAGACCCACAGATCTTAACTCCAGGGAGTCCTTGGATGACCCAGGACATCCCAACACATCAGCAAAGTAGTCTACCATACTCACTGAAGCTATGCGGATATGTTCCGGGGTCAAAATCCGTCGACCTCTTGCTTGTTACGGCGGTAGACCCACAGATCTTAACTCCAGGGAGTCCTTGGATGTCCCAGATCATCCCAATAAGTCGTTACAACAATGCACTGTAGCCTACCGCACTCACTGAAGCAGTCTGGGTAGGATCCGTTGTCAAAATTTTGAAGTTTCAACTTGTTTCTTCGGTTAGCCTGCTGCACAAAATTTCCGGAAGTTTCGGATGGACTAGAACATCCCAGGTGTTCCAAAACCATGCTAAAATGTTTTAATAACATAACTAAACCAAATACAATTGATACATGATGAAAATTCTCCGACAAATTACGAAATCCCAAAGATTCTTAATTTAAGTCATATTCTCAATTTAAGTCATGGACATTCTTTTTTTAAACGATTCTCGAATTAAACACCCCCATTTCGTTGTGTAAATCAAGAATATGGTGTACTACAATTTACCGATTTCGTATGAGTTGGGGGAGAATTATCCATAAATCTTGAATTTAAATAATCACATTGAAAAATTAAAAGGTTGTGTAACTTCGCTAAGAAACGGTTATTTGCTTTATATTCCCATATGCAAGTGACTTAAATTTAATCCCATCCCATTTTTTCGATTCCTCTTCAGATATTCATCATCGACAACTCGCCGGGCGCGTACCGCTGCTTCCCGAACAACGCCATCCCGATCAAGTCCTGGTTCTCAGACCCGATGGACATCTGTTTGCTGTCGCTGCTGCCGCTGCTGGACGCGCTCCGGTTCACCAACGACGTCCGGTCCGTGCTGTCGCGGAATCTGCACCTTCACCGTTTGTGGTAGCAGGTAGGTGGCATCGGTGGTGCGTCCCAGCACATGTCCTACTTCCTTTTGCCGAACTAAGGCACAACCTTCAAAACACAAACAACAAACGAACGAACGCGGAATCGCTGGATCGCCCGACGGGTTAGGTTTATTAGGTTTTTTTTGTTTTCTTTATTCTTTTTTTGGTTCTTACTGCAGAATTTAAGTAACACATTTTTAAGGTGCGCTGTGAGACTTGCGAAAGCTTACAAATATTCATTAATTTTATTTTAAATTCTCTTGTCTAAATGTCGATCGGATGTTGCAAGATCACATTTCAAAAAGAAATCCTAAAACGTAGCGGTTAAAAGAGAAAAAATGAAGAAAAACAAGCAAAAAAAAAGAGTTTGGAGTAGGCATAAATTGTATTACGTACAATACATTTAAGTAACTCAAAGTTATCGAGGTTTTTGACGCATTTTGAGTGATCTTTTCCAGATCTCCGAAGGCGTGCTGCTTCTTTTGTTGGCGCATGAAATTTTCTTTCTTTTATTTAAATTACTTA
Source organism: Culex pipiens pallens (assembly GCF_016801865.2). NCBI lineage: Eukaryota > Metazoa > Arthropoda > Insecta > Diptera > Culicidae > Culex > Culex pipiens. Next base: position 51,769 of record NW_026292851.1, on the reverse strand, counting down.
AACAAAGCTCATGCAATGCGCTGGAAAGTACTCCAAGCATTGTCGTTTATTGTTCCCTGTTTTGGCTAACCGACGGATTGCCGGACTTTGCACACGTTGAGCAAAATGTCAATTCGACATTGTTCGATACGTTTACCTGATTGTTTGTTTTAATAGCTAAGAATGTACACGTTGAAGACAGAATAATTTATATTAAAATATACGGCAAAAGAGAATCATTTTGTGAGTGTGGTAGAAAGAAGCTGAATACTTAAAAACAAAAAAAAAGTGAGTCTTTTTAAGTGAAAAAACGAGTGACACACACACACAAATTTAGTAAACTTAGTACCAACAACAACAAAAATCATAAGGTTACCTCCTGTCAGTACATTTAAGCAAAAATTTAGGAGGATTACACTTTTTTAGAGGTTAAGATATTGCTCTACAAAAACCAACCAACAGAAACACTTTCATCAAACGGATTCGCGCACTCATTAAAACAAATACGAACTCAACGATTGTTGAAATTATCGTAGAACGTTCGCGATCGCGAAGAGCGATTGCTCTAACCAAATAAAATGCACTTAGGGCATCTCCACCTAGGGTGGCCAATCGCTAGAAAAATGGATACCCGTTTAGCCACCCTCGGTGGAGATGCTCTTACACAAACTAAACCTAAAACTAAATAAAAACAAACACCCACACGACTGGTTGTGTCCTCAAAAACAGGCAAGCTTACAAACTCTATTCTTCCTCGTCCTCAATATCTTTATCCTTCCTAGAATCCGGCACCTGCCTCGATCGCGCGCGGGTCACTGATTAGAAGTATTTGTCAATCTGTATTATCTTCTGCTGCTGCGCGACACAGTTTTTGTCCGTTTCTCTCGTTACAATCAATTATTTAAAGAGAGGCTACCAGATAATGTTTTTTTTTGTGTAAACAGTTTGGTTTAAAAACAACAACATCGAGACAGCCAAAAAGTAATAAGTTCCGAAGTAAGATTCTTCCCCGCCTTACTCTTTCCCGCCCGCGGAATTATTTAAGCCCGACTTAAGCGTAAGCAATACTCTAGCTCGCACCATCCTCCTAACCAAATGCATTCACTCTTTTTTGTGTTAAGGCTTGTGTTCAATGTTAGTTTCCTAGTTTTGTTTTCATGCATTCACAAACCTAATTTGGCCTACATTTCCCCCCCAAATCTTCCGCAACCGAGACTAACACTCTTTCCCTTCCCCTTTCGACTTACACTCTGGCGCCATTGACCCCACACTGAGAGGTGATTTTTTGCATAAGACAAATTCTCTTATTAGCGATGTAAGTCGGAAACAAATAAGAAAAGAAAAAAAACATAACTAAATAGCAACCAACCAGAATGGAGACAACAAAACAAACAAAGATTAGCATTTTGGTAAAATTACTTGTAAAACTCTTTGAAAAAAAAAACACAAGCAAATAATCGATAAAAGAAAAGGGGAAACACACACACTATACAAAGAAAGCAAAGCAAAACAATTCTATCTTAATCCAGTACGATAAAAAAAGTAAGCAAAACGAAGACGCAGGTAAAATGATTTATTCGATTTTCTTCACACAAAAGAAAAAAAACAGCAAAGAAAATAAAACCAATTTACAGTATTCTGCTTTGCACTGCTAAGTTTTAAAACACGCATCAAGCAAATGTGTTCATCGCAAATGCAAATGTGTTCATCGCTCGTGTTTGTACCCTACCTGCGAGACTACTCTACCTATACACAGACAATTCTCTCTTAAAATGAATGCAGATGCGGGGTAAAATGGGATTGTTCAACATATTTGAGAGGAAAAAAAACATTATTTTTGTTATAATTTTGAATTAATTGCGGTAAATGTAAAAAAAAATGTGTTTTGATAAACATTACGGTACGAAAATACAATAAAATGATGAAAAATTTCGGATTCTAGGTGACCATCGAAAGTGAATTTTGCTGTGGTGAAATTCATCCACTGACCGTGGTGAAATATTTGTTTGCAAATCCATCTAATTTTTTGGCAAATCGCTCTATCAGTGTTTCTTACTTTTCACGGTTGACAACTTTTTTAGGTTTGATTTTCAGTGGGGTTTGGGAGGGGGTGGGGGGGGGTGTGAGGGAGGCGATGGCGACTCGATATTTGTTGAGTGAATTATTCCACTTCCATTTTTCGTGGAGTTTTGTAATTTTGGTTTGGTTTTATTTTTGCGTATATTTCAGGATTCCGAAGGTGGTTTTGAGGATCAGATCGACTCGAGGCTCGAGCCAACATTCTCAGTGGGACTAAATAAATACTCAAAACTAACAACTTTTACGTCAGTTCTGACGTCAAATTAAATAATAATAGTAATAGTAATTTTATTTGGCAACGATAACCTGTTAGTTAGCATTTTTATCAGAGCAAGGATGGAAATAGTAAATAAATCATTTGAAGCTACTAATAAACAATACCTAATAAAACAGTACTTTTATCATTTTTCTTATTTGTAGAGAAAAACAATCAGTAGAATCAGTTGTGTTGTAAGGGTTTAATTTTTTATTTCGGAAAAATAATTAATTATATTGCTCCATTCAATTCAATTGATCATAAACATTTACCGTCATCTGGGGCGAATCGGGACTACAGTCTCAATAGGGAACAGCAGTGTTTATAGCATTTAATGGTTTTAAATTTGGAAATGGATGTACACATTTTGTTAGTCTGAGTCTGTTCTAACCGAAATTAACCAGAAATATCAAAATATTGTGTTCCTACATGGTCAAAACTGCTGTCCCAACCCAAGTAACATTTTTTGCCAAGAGTTCTACAAGAGCTCTTCAAAATAGCTACAGCATAGCAGTTTGGACCGCGGTAGGATAAAATTATCTTCAAAACTTCTTCAGGAGTTTGGAAGAGTACTTGAAGAGAGTTTTATCCTACCGCGGTCCAAACTGCTATGCTGTAGTGTGTGTAAACGACGTGTAAAAGGGGTGTCAAACTAAAAAGTGACCCCGTTCCCTTATACCGTATCCCAGAATATTCAAGACCTCACAACCCTATTAAAAGTTATGAGCACTTAAATGCCAATTAAACCAGTATGAGAGGATATGGAAGATCTGACAACTCTGTCAGAATTAAGACGAAAACGTTACTTAATCAACCACCCTTCCTCTCATTGATATAGTGATTCCAACCCCCCTAGAGGTCATAATAAAAATAAGTGATGAGTAAGAAAAGCAGACTGCATACAGACTTTTTGTCCGCCGTGGCGAAACAGATTGAGGTTATGCTATTTAATAGCATTTTTTAACTGTTTGTAATTTTAGATAGTCAAGTCAGATCATAAATTTTTTTAATCCACAAGAAAGGTCATACATCGATATATTGAAAACTAATTATTGGAAAGCAACTGGACGCGCCTAAAATGTATTTTAAAACGCTTTTTGTTTGTTGAAATCATCATAAGCGGTATACGCACTTCGGAAGGAATCGGTCAAGAAAAATTTCAAATGGGCAACAGCGGCAGAGTAAGCAAGCCAGAGAGGGTGAAGAAAAGCCCCAAGAAATCGTTCCATCTCCTTTGTTCTGCTGTTCGTAAAGCTGTTTCTTGACCCCTTTCCTTCCCATCTCCATACTAGCGTCTTTCTTTTAAATTTCTAGATGGTTTAATAGTTTAAAACTAGTTAAGGAATGGATTTCTTTTTTTGCATGTCCTTTAAAAACACTTAAACTTAAAATCGCTCCTCCTGATACAATTTTTTCAGTTCAACTACAATCGAGAATCCAGTTTTTGCGAATATTTCAGGATTCAGGGACTATCGAGATATTAAAAGTGCAACATGGAGTTAAACTTTCTGTCAAGCTGCTGTGAATTCTTGACGCAAAATTTGAGATTTTTGACCCCCCCCCCCCCCCCTTTGGTAACAAATCGTAACAGATTAGCGATCCCCCCTACCCCCCCTGTTACTTTTTTAACGCAATTGTAATTGCATTTTTTTATGAATTCTTGTATGAAAATTTTGCGTTACAATTTTTCAGCACACCCCCCTCCCCCAATTTTCGTAACAGACACCGACACACCCTTTCCCCCTAACTACGTTACGTAATAAAAGAACGCTCCCTATGTACCGATATTATACCGGCTCACATCCCAACAATACAGAACAAAACAATGCCGATAAGGCATTGCAAACATCGTGCACTTTCGCAGCGCCGAGCACCATTCCAAACTAGAAGCTTACGAAGGAAGGTGAGTGTTTGTTTTCATACCTAAAATTACAGTTTAATAGGGCGAATCTGCGATTGTAAACAAGCAGTCTATCCCCCTCTTACTTCACGTGAACTGTCACTTGAGCAAAAGGGATAGACTGCTTGTTTACAAATGCAGATTCGTGAAAAACAACGTTCTCTTATGTCCGAAAGTTGTACTGCCGTTCCCGTGTTCGCCATATGTGTCCCTAATCGCCCCACTTAGCAGTTTATCACCCTTATTTGTGATTCTCTTGTTATACAACAGGTTTTCATCCAGCAGCACGCTCCAAGCAACACACTCAAAATCGCGCCCGCGACGCGCTCCAGCAGCGACCGATCGACCCCAAGGACGATCACAAACGCGCTCGCCCCGCGTCACATTTTCGACTACCATCTCTAGCTGCAACGAGGACAACATTTGATCGATCGAAGATCGCCCCAAGATCCATTAGCACGACAACAAACGCGCCCCGTCAAGTTTCATCGATCGAAGATCGCCCTCAAGAACCAGCAGCACGCCCCGCGCTTCACAAACAGTCCTTCGCTCCCAAGAACACCCGCGCTCCAGCAACGTCGATTCGCGACAGCCGCTCGCAATCCAGCTGCAACGAGGACAACATTTGATCGATCGAAGATCGCCCCAAGATCCATTAGCACGACAACAAACGCGCCCCGTCAAGTTTCATCGATCGAAGATCGCCCTCAAGAACCAGCAGCACGCCCCGCGCTTCACAAACGGTCGTTCGCCCCTAAGAACACCCGCGCTCCAGCAACGTCGATTCCCCAAGAACACCCGCGCTCCAGCAACGTCGATTCGGGACAGCCGCTCGCAATCCAGCTGCTACGAAGACAACATTTGATCGATCGAAGTTTGCCCCAAGATCCACTAGCACGACTACAAACGCGCCCGCCCCGCGCCCCGTCAAGTTTCATCGATCGAAGATCGCCCTCGAGAACCACCAGCACGCCCCCAAGAATCCCCGCGCTCCAGCCGCTCGCCATCTGCACCACATCTTCGATTTCCATCTCCAGCTGTGATTGAAGGTGATTAAGCTTAAACCTAAGAAACATACAAAACTATGCATTATTGTACTGCCGTTGGTGGTCCGTCTGGGATTGAACCCAGACCTTACTTGGGTTAAGAGGCTACCACGCTAACCACTAAACCACCGAACCTGGCTATGCGGGACAATTATGCGTAGATAGCATACATTTTGCCTTGTTCGCAACTTTGTCACAAACTGTCAAACACGAAAAAGTTTGTTTGCAGTAGTTTAATAGCTCCTTCACAAAATGAACTTTGAGTTTATTGTTGACGTGGTTTATGGATAATCCCCTGGGTGTCCTTCAGTTAACCTTTCAAAGCTGTATTTATTACACAAACACGAGTTATGTAGGTCTTCCCGTTTTATGTATTTATTTTGATTATGTCTCTGGTGTAGCTGTGTGTGTGTGTGTAGTGGCAGAAACCCCATTTGGAAATAAATATATGTGAAAAACACAAATATAAGCAAGAGACGGTTAAACTTCGGCTAGTCTCGCCGTCGAGGGCCCTCGCAAATGCTAAAAAGCAGGGTATAAAACGGCATCCCAACGCCTCTCTCTCTTGTCTCTCTTTCTCTGATTGGCTTGGTTTTCACGCTGGCGAGAGGGGAAGAGAGAGAGGGTCGGAAAGTAGGGGGTGAACACATTTGAAACTACCAGATATGGCTTCATCTTGCAACGTTGTCATGACATTGTGTTGTGGACGAAATTTATAACTTTCCTTCGTTAGTAATAATTCCCAAATTTGATTGGATTGATAGACAAATATGATGACGTCATCTCTGCTTGGGACGTAAGATTCAAGTATCTAGAATGTCACTCGCAACATTTTCTTTATCAGTTTCCAAAACCATGTCTTTTGATATACAACAGTTATATAGGCTATATGTAAGCCTATATAACTGTTGCGTTGCAAACATCATCTCAGCTTGGGACGTAAGATTCAAGCATCTAGAATGTTACGCGCAACATTTTCATGATCAGTTTCAAAAATCATGAATTTTTGATACCCATAATCCCCCAGAGAGAAACTTTCCCCGGGGCACTTTTGCAGACATCATCTCTGTTTGGGACGTAAGATTGAAGTACTACACACATTTTACACCGAGGAGACGTTCGAGCTCTGATGAGAGAGTACAAGCTGGCCTACGGCAATTTTATTGAGCTCGATAAGAACAGCTTCTTTCGAATCCAAAGTTCAAAAGTTCTCGAACTACGACCAAGGGGTTTCCAGCATCAAGGATTACTTACTAGTCTGAATGGAATCTGTGAAATTCAAGAACGACTGGAAGAAATTCACAGAACATCCACGTCACACTTTCGGCATCCACTTCACACTTTGGGCAATGGCGATCGAGACTGTTGATTTTGAGCAATGTCTCCACACTCCAGCTGATTTGCTACATTTCTTCCCCGTTCGGGAGACAAACCACGAGCGAGCTCTGATGAGAGATTACAAGTTGGCCCAGAACGTTAACAACGCCTACGGCAATTTTATTGAGCTCGATAAGAACAGCTTCTTTCGAACCCAAAGTTCAAAAGTTCTCGAACTACGACCAAGGGGTTTCCAGCATCAAGGATTACTTACTAGTCTGAATGGAATCTGTGAAATTCAAGAACGACTGGAAGAAATTCACAGAACATCCACGTCACACTTTCGGCATCCACTTCACACTTTGGGCAATGGCGATCGAGACTGTTGATTTTGAGCAATGTCTCCACACTCCAGCTGATTTGCTACATTTCTTCCCCGTTCGGGAGACAAACCACGAGCGAGCTCTGATGAGAGATTACAAGTTGGCCCAGAACGTTAACAACGCCTACGGCAATTTTATTGAGCTCGATAAGAACAGCTTCTTTCGAACCCAAAGTTCAAAAGTTCTCGAACTACGACCAAGGGGTTTCCAGCATCAAGGATTACTGACTAGTCTGAGTGGAATTATCCAACTCTTCCTCAGAGTCCAACGTGGGCCATATGTCCTTCTGTTGGCGATCTCCTATCGGCTCAACATGGTATATTGGACTGTGTGTGTTTAAAAAAAAATCTACGGATTTCAACGCACTTTCTGTTACCTAAGGATAGATTGTACTCAAAAATCCGCTCTGATACAACAAAATTTCCAGATTCTACCACATATTTTTCTGCGCGATTTTTTGAAATTAACAAAATTGTATAAACGATTTTTTTTTTCAATATTTAACAACTATACAGGACTGATGTTTTTTTTTCAAAAATCATTTTTTAGATGGAAAAGCTTATGGAACACGTACGTCGCCGTCGTCCGACGCAGGAAGTTGCCTACCACGCCCTCTACTGTTACTATGTGATGGGACATTCCAAGGCGGAAGTTGCGGCGGCTTACGGGAAAAGCATCACCACGATCAAGAACTGGATTGTGAAATACGAGAACAATGGTGGAATGAGTGCCGCTGAAAAGCGACGAACGTTCCGTTGTTTCAAGGAGGAGGAGAGATGCTGGATTGTCGACTTGTACAAAAAGGAACCTGTCCTTTTCCTCGACGAGGCCAAGTGTAGATTTGAGCAGCGTTTCGGAAAATCCATCAGCCTGTCAACGATTTCACGCATTCTCCACGAAGCAGGTTATACCTGGAAGGTGCTGGAGAGGAGGGCGATTCAGGTCAAGGTGAAGGAGATTGCCTTCTACCACGATGAAATGTCGGCCTTCCATTGGGACTTACATATGCTATGCTTTAGTGACGAAATCTCGGTGGATAATCGGGGCGTCTTGCGCACGAAGGGTTACGGGCCGATCGGCAAGAAAATCGTTTACCGCGGTGAGTTTACCCGGCAAGCTCGTGTTTCTCTGCTTGCGTTCTTGGGTGAGGAAGGAATAGTAGATACATTCTACACCGAGGATACGTTCGACCGCACGAAATTTTTCTTCTTCTGCAAAAAGCTTGCACTAAGTGACAAGGTCGAACCTTACCCGGGCAGAAATAGTGTTTGGATCATGGACGGGGCGCGTATCCACCTGGATGCAAACCTGGTTAATTACCTGCGTCACCTTGGGCTAAAGGTAGTATTTCTGCCCGGCTATGCGCCTTTCTATTCACCGATCGAATTTGTGTTTGGGTTCGTGAAGAAAATGTTGATCAGAGTGCATCAGGAAAACGTCAAGTCCATCCTCACCGAAGTCGCCACAGTCCTGCAAAAGTTCTCGAACTACAACTGCACGGCGCTTTTCGCAAAGTGCGGATATCTTTGCGGTGGCATTTTTGATCCAGCTCGAGGTCTTGGCAAAATTACGCCAGCGTGATATTTTCTTTTTTTTGTTTGATTTTTTTTCAATACAACACAAACACAGTTATTGTTTACAGTACACATCACCACACTTACAACTCATCAACACACTTAAAACACATCATAAATACAAACATGTAAATATGGTATTACATTTATAAGACTGAACTGCATTAAAATACTATGTCAAAAACGAAATATTAGTTTATTTTATGTTATCGCATCAATACTACAAGAAAAACTCAAATTTTCCACTTCTCAAAAGTCACAACCCTAATGTCCTTGCAGGTATCTCGTTTTACTGTCTAATTATGTCTCAGAATGGTTGAAATGTCCATCGTTGAACGACTCACTGGTTTGTTTAACCATCTCCCACCATGGTGACCGCATCGTACACACCTTCGTTAGTCTGGCTTCTTTGTATATTTACCCTTGAAAAATCACGTGCAGCTCCGTCAGAAAAATGTCCGGCTTCGCTACCTGTTTGACCGTCCTTACCATCATCAAATATGGCGAATAAACATGGTTGATAAACTGTCCTGTTCCACCTTAAAAATTATGGTGTTTTTGTCCCCCCCTTGGATCTACATTCATGATCAGTTTCAAAAACCATGAATGTAGATACCCATATTCCCTCAAATTGTATTTTACCCGGGGCACTTTTGCAGACATCATCTCTGTTTGGGACGTAAGATTCTAGTACTTCAGTCACATTTTACACCGAGTGCGACCGCAAGATTTGTTTGTTTCTTCTGCAAAAAGCTTGCACTATGTCAGAAGGTCGAACCTTATCCGGGCAGAAATAGTGTTTGGATAATTAATTACCTGCGGCACTTTGGGCTAAAGGTAGTATTTCTGCCCGGCTATGCGCCTTTCTATTCTCCGATCTACTTTGTCTTTGGGTTCGTGAAGAAAATGTTGATAAGGCTCCGGGGCACTTTTGCATCATCTCAACTTGGGACGTAAGATTCAAGTATCTAGAATGTTACGCGCAACATTTTCATGATCAGTTTCAAAAACCATGAACGTTGATACCCATATTCTGCAAAAAAGCTTGCACTATGTAAGAAGGTCGAACCTTATCCGGGCAGAAATAGTGTTTGGATCATTAATTACCTGCGGCACTTTGGGCTAAAGGTAGTATTTCTGCCCGGCTATGCGCCTTTCTATTCTCCGATCTACTTTGTCTTTGGGTTCGTGAAGAAAATGTTGATAAGGCTCCGGGGCACTTTTGCATCATCTCAACTTGGGACGTAAGATTCAAGTATCTAGAATGTTACGCGCAACATTTTCATGATCAGTTTCAAAAACCATGAACGTTGATACCCATATTCCCTCAAATTTATGTCCCCTCGAGAGAAACTTTACCCGGGCATAGACATCATCTCTGCTTGGGACGTAAGATTGAAGTACTTCACCGAGGAGACGTTCGTGAAGAAAATCAGGAAAACGTCAAGTCCATCCTCACAAAAGTTGCCTCAGTCCTGCTAAAGTTCTTGCAGACATCATCTCTGCTTGGGACGTAAGATTGAAGTACTTCACACATTTTACACCGAGGAGACGTTCGTGAAGAAAATCAGGAAAACGTCAAGTCCATCCTCACCAAAGTTGCCTCAGTCCTGCTAAAGTTCTTGCAGACATCATCTCTGCTTGGGACGTAAGATGTTGATAAGGGTGCATCAGGAAGACGTCAAGTCCATCCTCACCGAAGTTGCCTTCTGCAAAAAGCTTGCACTATGTAAGAAGGTCGAACCTTACCTGGGCAGAAATAGTGTTTGGATCATGGACTGTGCGCGAATCCACCTGGATGCAAACCTGGTTAATTACCTGCGTCACGTCAAGTCCTGCTAAAGTTCTCGCACTACAACTACACCAGCGTAATATTACTTGGGATTACCAGAAACTAGACGTACTGTCAATTGAGCAAAAGGGATAGAGTGCTTGTTTACAAAAGCAGATTCGCTCTATTGAACTGTTACTAAGGATATATCTCAAATCAAACCTGCTATTTTAGTTGAAAATTATAATAAACAAGCTCTTCCCGGCAAACTTCGTCCTGCCCTTTGGGTTTCCTGACGTTTCTTGCTTGTATGCTTATTCAGCCTCCTGTGATCAAAATATGTTTTTACGCAACTATCTCCATACAATTTGCCGATGCTCCGGAATCGGTTCCAGAGTGGCCACTCAAATCCCATTTTCAAATTCCCGACTTTTTTTTCCAGACTTTTCCAAAATGCTCAAATAATACGCATTTCTTATCTAAAGAATGATTTCAAACAAAAAACATTCTATAAGAAAAGTGTAAATACAACTAAACAACAAATAAAAAAACTTCAAAAATGAAATTTCATTGTTATGATTCAGAGTAAAAACACGAAAAATTAGTTTTTGAAAAAATATCGAAAGTTCAACAATACTTATTACTTCCATGTTATTTTTTAAATTGGCAAAAGTATAGTTTTTGATACTTCGTTTCAACTGGAAATGACAAAAAGTTAAAGATAACTTAACTTAAAATTTCGTTCCTATTTTTTAAACTTCATCATCATTTTAAATCAAAGAATGATTAAAACATAATTGCTGATATTATTCATTCAAAGGATTTAGAAAATTGTCAAGGAACTCATACATTTTTTTTGCCAAGTTCCCTTCTTAATTTTATAATTTTTGATATTGTTTTTTTAATCAATGTTAATTTACCTAGTGGTCAGTATTTAACTGATTTTTTTTCAATGAAAATTCAGTTTGATATGATTTTATGTTTTCCCACCTATTATAGGCAAAATGTTCGAAGAGACAATTGATTTGAACAGTTTTGCAATAACTCTAAATTTCTTGGATTTTTTTTTGCAATTTCAATATTTTCATTATGTTTTCAAAACGTTAAAAAAGTTTTTCAATTTTGGATTTTATTCGATATTTAAGTTGTCCGAAAACTGAAAATCAAGCTTTATGAATAGTAGGTTATTTACCAATACTCACAAAAAAAGTTTACATATTTAAAATTACCTAATTAAAAAATATTTAATAAAAGTATTTATCAAAAAAAAAACCATTGCCAAACTTAAATTGGAATCTGTTTTCAAATATTCAAAATAGAATCATAACTTTAAGCTGGCCATTAGGCTCTATTTTTATATTAGTTTTTCATTAACTTTACCTCTTGTTTGATAAACAAAAAATAATAGAGATCATATGATTCATAAAAAATATTATGAAGATCTGTGTCAAAGAAGAATATTAATTAAGATTTTGAATGTCTTGAACAGCTTTTCCATACCCAAATATATTGAAATAGTGAAAAGAACCTTAAATTTAAAGTAAGTTACTAAAGCAGAATTGAGTGAATTCAACTTGAAAATTGCACAAAATAATACAAAATTATTCAATTGTTAAAAAAATAATTTTCAAACAAGTATGTTTAGAATTCCCGACTTTTTGACAAAAAATCATAAATTCCCGACTTTTTCCCGATTTTTGACCTGCCTGTTACTTTGGAACACAATTACAACAACAAACTCAACCGGCGGCGTGCCCTCCGATCAACGATGATAAAGGAAGGACTGATATTATCATTGCTAGCAAGAAATAGCGAAACAAAATTAACACCCTGTTACTTTGGAACACAATTACAACAACAAACTCAACCGGCGGCGTGCCCTCCGATCAACGATGATAAAGGAAGGACTGATATTATCATTGCTAGCAAGAAATAGCGAAACAAAATTAACACCCTGTTACTTTGGAACACAATTACAACAACAAACTCAACCGGCGGCGTGCCCTCCGATCAACGATGATAAAGGAAGGACTGATATTATCATTGCTAGCAAGAAATAGCACACATCTTTCATATGTTTATAGGACCTAATAAAAAAAAAACTCTAGAAAAGTTGATTTAATAGAGGAAAACTTCTAAAGTTATTAGAATTGAATGCGCTGCAAAAAAGTTTCGGGTTGCTGGTACGGGAATATAGGAACGATAGGAAATCGGATACGTTTCATTCACACAAAAAAAACTAAAACGGTTCATATTTACATGTCTTCAAATCAGGTTTGTTTGTTTATTTAAATTGCAGTTTTTGGTTGTGTTAATTTTGTTCATTTTGTTGTTTGTTCTCTCTCTTTCTATTCCCTTGTACTTGTTCTCTCTTGTAAACGTTCTTTTTTCTCTCTGTCTACTCGGTGCGTCTTTCTGGTCGAACTTCCCGTCGAACTGCCCATCTTACAGCTTATACACTTTTTGTTACAACTTTCGCTCATCCCTTTCCCTCTTTGCACTTTACCTTTTCTCCCTTTCGTCCCTCACCACCTGCCTAAACGCTTCGTAGCCTTTCCCTTCGCCGTCCTTTTGTTCTTCTCGTACTGCCCCTGTGTCTGTTTGTATTCTCCTTTGCGCGTTCGTTCTCATGAACGTCCGGGTGGTCGAAGTCCTTCAGCGTTCGCACCGCCTTCGCCAACCTTTTTCCTTCCTCTGTCTCCTTCTTCGCCTCCTGCAGATCAACTACGGAGGCTTCGATCAACGATGCCCTCGTATGGTACGTCGCCTCCAACATCTCGCGGTTCCGCTTCGCCTGTTCGAAGCTGTCATTGAGGCAGCGTAGTGCAGCCTGGGTTTGATCGAAGCTGTTCTTATCGAGCTGAATGAAGTTGCCGTAGGCGTTGTTAACGTTCTGGGCCAGCTTGTACTCTCTCATCAGAGCTCGCTCGTGGTTTGTCTCCCGAACGGGGAAGAAATGTAGCAAATCAGCTGGAGGCGGGTTGTGGAGACATTGCTCAAAATCAACAGGGTTCTTCGGCGCCGTCTTCTCGATCGCCATTGCCCAAAGCGTGAAGTGGATGTTCTGGGCGTCGTACTTGTGGGCGTGAATTTCTTCCAGTCGCTCTTGAATTTCACAGAGCCGCTGGTTCGATGCCGCCCCAGCTCTGTCCTTCCCTCCAGGCTTATCGAAAAGCTGCGCAACAACGGCTTTGTGAACCGTGTTGTTACTCACGTTGCTGGAGTACTTGTAGACGATGATGTCCACGGTCTGAGCGGAGCGGATTTTGTCGAGAAGGTGCGGATTCTGCACGATGTGTATCGGTTTGTATGTCACCTTGCGGTTCCCTCCGGGCAATGTGATTTCCACAAATCGACTCGCGTCGTCTAAGACGGGGAGATTCTTCGCCCAGGTAGCCTTCACCACCACCTTGCCGGCGTCGTCCTTGCTCATGGTGATAAGCACCTCCCGATCAACGTAGGTCGAAACCTTTTGCCAGAGGTCAGAAACAACGCTGTTGGCGTTATTTCCCTGGACGACGATTTTTGTTTCATCGAACTTTTGGCGCTGGTTCTTGAATTCTCTCCCGTACAAATTGCAAGAGATGTTGTAACATGCCTGGAATAAAAAAGAAAACAAAAAATAAATAAATATTCTGATTTGCACCGATAAGTTTTGAAAACACGCACCAAGCAAAACGTTTACACTTCTTGTACAGTTAGTTAGTTTTTGGAATTTTTAGACGCATATTGAAAAGATATGTTCATTTTGACATTTGAGAGTAAAAATGAACATTTGTTTTCAATATGCGTCTACAAATTCCAAAAACTAACTAACTGTACAAGAAGTGTAAACGTTTTGCTTGGTGCGTGTTTTTAAACTTATCGGTGCAAAGCAGAATATGGAACTAGTTGTGTAGTTCACATCTGTAGAGAATAAGACGGGATAATAAATATTTGCAAAAATATATTGCTGAACGCCAACGCGAGAGAATCTTTGTGTATCATGTAATGGGCCAGCAAAGCATGTGTGGTTGTATGAGTGTGAGTTCGCCGCCTAGGTTGAGTTTGTCTGCGCAACGTGCAGCGCTGGTATTGAAAAGAGAGTGCGTGGCGCTGGAGAGATGTAATGTGGGAGCCGTGAGTATGTGTGCGCTTTTGGAACAATCGTGTTGAGAGTTGAGTGACATTCGTGCGTCGGGATTTATTTTGAGTCTTCAGTCTGGTTTGGAATTTTGCAGCAGATGGTCTTTTTGACGACGAGCGCAGTTTCCATTTTCAAAATGGCTGCACGGGGATAAATTAAGAGGTCTGTTCAGTGTTTACTACAACATCCATGTTACGGAAGGGTTTTTTAAAACAAGGTTATCAAGTCACCTTCTTGGTTACTCGTCCTTGAAGCGCCGGCTGAGGCTGAGGCTGAGGCTGAGGCGTGACCGGCATCGGCGGAAGGGCTGGGGACCTGCTCCGGTGGGACTCTGCTTCCGACCCAGAAGATGACGGCGAGCGCGAGAACAGTGGTGACCTGCGATGGCGAGAACAGTGGCTGACCGGCGAGAACAGTGGTGACCTGGCCCGGGGGGTATGTCCCGGGGGCGATGATGGCGACGGCGACGGCAGACGGCTGACCGGCGATGGCGAGAAACCAGGTGATCTGGCCGGCGTACTGTACGGTACCGGTGATGCAGCGATGACCGGCGAAATTGACGCTCCGGCTTTCATCATGTACCGGATTTGGTCGTCCCGGAGCGGTGTTGCCACTTTCACATTGGACAAGATGGTTATCTGAAAACGGGTTAAAGTTTACGTGACAATTATTATGTCACCGGGTAAAAAACACTGTGATTCATGATCGAAGTTCTCATATGCCGGTAATAGAAATGGGCCAAGAAAGGGTATATTTCCCCTACGTTGAATTTGCCAGATCTTCGAGATGGTTCGAGAGTTTCCCTTTTCAAGCATTGGTTGAGAGTGAGAGGGGGGAGTTACCTGCTCTTGGTGCGCCGTGCTGTCGGGTGAACTCCGCACGGCTGGCTGGTTGGCTTGTTGTCCGAACAGCTCCTCCTCGTCGGCGGAACTCCAGTCGAGTATCTGAATGTCGGACTCGGCTTGATCGTTGGTGAGCTGAAAACGGGTTAAAGTTTGCGTGATAATTATTATATCACCGGGTAAAAAACACTTTGTGAAAGCTGTGATTCAGGATCGAAGTTCTGACATGCCGTTAATAAAAATGTGCCAAGAAAAGGTAAATTTTCCCTACGTTGCCAGATCTTCGAGATGGTTCTGAGAGTTTTGTAGGTTTGGGACAGATCAGAGAGATTGATAGTGAGGGGGGGGGGGGGGGGAGTTACCTGCTCTTGCAGCGGGACGACCGAATGAAGCCAGGACTCCTGCAGCGGCGGATTGGTCGGGCTCTGCACGAACAT
This sequence comes from Culex pipiens pallens, assembly GCF_016801865.2. Lineage (NCBI taxonomy): Eukaryota > Metazoa > Arthropoda > Insecta > Diptera > Culicidae > Culex > Culex pipiens. The sequence continues at coordinate 36,059 of NW_026292851.1, read as the reverse complement.
TATCACGGACACCGCCCGATTGGACTCCTGCTGGTCGTTGGCGGGCTGCAGAACCTGGCGACTCTGCACGGCTTGCTTTGGCTGCGGGCGCTTGGCCTGGCTTGGCTTGGCCTGATGACGCTGATTATTGGCGGGCTGCAGAACCGAACTCCGCACCGGCCCGGACTCCTGCTGGTCTTTGTCGGTCGTGGTTGCATTGGCGGGCTGCAGAACCTGGCGACTCTGCACGGCTTGCTTTGGCTGCGGGCGCTTGGCCGCTTGCATGTTTCCGTTGTGCGGTTTGAGAACCTGAGAGATGGGAAAAATTTGGCCATTAACAAGGGGGAGGCCGGGGAGGAAATGGTGGTTTTGAAGGTTACCTGATGACGCTGGTTATTAGCGGGCTGCAGAACCGAACTCCGAACTCCTCCGGTTTGGTGGATGACGGACTTGGGCGATGGATTGCCCTGCTTCGCCGCTAGCTGCGCGTACATGGACTTGTAGGGGAAGTGTTCGTCGAAGGCGGTGCCCAGGGGATAGCAACGTTTGATATCGTTGAGGTTGACGACGGCGATGGTTTGACAGGCGAACAGTTCCCTACGAATGCCATGGACCATGCAGCAGAACTTGAGATAGGACAGGTCCCAGCCGGAAAGGTAATCGACTTTGAGCTTAAGATTATCAGTCTCTCCCCCGAAGTAGAACAGCGGCACCATCTTCTGGTTGTCCCGGACGGTGTAAGGAACTACGGACCCTTTGCCGATGCGGATGAAGCCACACCTGTCGTTGAACGTACAACAGCCATTGATCTTCTTGTAGCAAAATTCCAAGAACTGGTACGACTTGTGGACTTCCGAAACCCGCACGACCGCATCGTTGACTGTGAACATTTTAAACTGGGAGTCGCAGCACATCGTGTTGATCTTGTTGAACAGTTTGCTCTCGGCCTCGGTCATGAGGAACGCCTGAACACAGGCCATGTTGCAAATATCCGGAGGCAGGTCGCTCAGAAACCTGTTGAACAGTTTCAGTTCGACAATTCGCACGGCACAGATTCGTTCCGACTGTCGTAAGATGTACGGAATTCGTATAATGCCGGCAATCGTCTCCCAACCATATTGCATGTCGATGCTAGCCGTCTGCCCGACCGCCGCCAAACCCGATGACGACTGCTGATAACTTTCGACCCCATCGTGCCCGTCCTGTTTCACCTGTGCCACCGGAACGGACATCACTCGGTTAATTTGTTTTTAAGTTTTATTTTTAGTTGAAGGCAACGCTGCTGGTCCTTGGAGGCGAACGATCGTTGCTGGAGCGCGGGCGGGATTTTGGATGATGCTGGTTCTTGGAGGTGGTGCTGGTGGTGGTCTGGTGCTGCTGTTGCGCTTAACGGCGTGCTTGTTACTGGTGCGATTTAATCTGTTGAAGAGTTTCAACAAAATTTTCATCAAAATATCTGAGATCCGGCCTTTAATAAGTGTAAAATTATTGTAAGATCAACATGTAACACTTAAGTTCTCATAACTTTTCATAGGGTTGCAAGATCTTCGATGATTTAGGTTCATTTGAAAGGTCTTTCAATTATCTAACAAACGATGGGTCGCATGATGAACCCGGACACCATTTTCATTGAAATATCCAAGATCCGGCCTCCAAAAAGTGTATAAATAATACACAAGTGCTAATAACTTTTGATAGGGTTGTCAGATCTTCTTTGGACTCGTTAGAAAGGGACCATCCACAAACCACGTGGATACTTTCTCGGAAATCTTAACCCCCCCCCCCCCCTTATCGTCGAAAATGACCAACTCACCCCCCCCCCCCCACACCCCACGCAAGTTGTCCTGGATTTGAATGTATTTATAAAACAAACATAGCCGCAAAATGGCCGATCTGGAATGTTGCCATCCAGAGCCTTACTGAAAAGATATAGCACAACGGGTTTTCTTACAAAAAAACACCCTTTTTATAATCTTAAGCGATATTCACACTTCGAAAGGAACCGGTCAAGGAGAACTTTAAATCGGCAGCAGCGGCAGCGAGAGCAAGCCAGAGAGATTAAAGAAAAGCCCCAAGAAATCGATCCCTTCCCTTTGTTATGCTGTTCGTAAAGGTGTTTCGGATGGAATGAGACAAAAACGGTCCAAATCGGTGGATTTTTTCGGTGCACGGACTTCTGAGTCGATAGGTAAAAAAAAAACACTCGTTTTCCCATTTTTTCGGACACACACACTCTTTTTTTTCGTTTCTTCTTTTTTCACTTTTCACTTTTTTTTTTTTCACGGGCAATTTCACTCCCGCCGGCAAACACTCACCTTTCCTCGTCAGCTACTAGTTTTGTAATGGCGCCCGACGCTGCGAAACTGTACGATGTTTACAATGCCTTATCGGCATTTCTGTTTTGCAGTTAGCGGCATTGTTGGGATGTGAGCCGGTATAAGGGAGCGTTCTTTTATTACGTAACGCAGTTAGCGGGGGAGAGGATTACAAATGTTACGAAAATTGTGATAAAAAATTATGTAACGTAACGCAAAATTTTCATATAAGCACTCATAAAAATTTGCAAAACAAACATTGTGTTACGCGTTGCAGGGGTAGGTGGGGATCGCTCATCTGTTACGATTTGTTACGAAGGGGGGGGGGGGGGGGGAGAGGGATGGAGGAAAAAAATCCAAAATTTTGCGTTACGTAATCAAAGAACGCTCCCTAATATCGGTAATGTATTGCGGTGCGCATGTATTGCGTGTACGTACACGAAAAGAAGTGAGGTTAAATTTTGTACCGGCCAGCAAATCAAATGGTGTGCTAGTGTGCGTGGAAGCAGGCTTAGATAGCTCTATATTTTTTTTCGCAGAAAGGGAGCGTTCACTGACTATTTAACTAAAAATCGAACTTTTTCATACGTTATTGTAGTTGAACTGAAAAAAAAAATATAGGGAGGAGCGATTTTATGTTTGAGAGCAAGTCCACGAACAGGGCACACAAACAGATAATTTTGGGTTGCCATTTCAGTAAAATAAGTAATCATCAAATTTGCTGAAATTCGGTAATAAACAAAAACCAGGGCCCCGGCGATGGCCTGATATAAGCTACCGAACAACTTTGTCAACATGGCGTCGTTTGTTTTGATTGTATTCTTGCACTGATAAGTTTAAAAACACGCACCAAGCAAAACGTTAGTTAGTTGGATTTTTTAGATGCCTGTTGGAGAGAAATGTTCATTTTTCTTTGCTGTGTTTTTAAACTTAGCAGTGCAAAGCAGAGTAACCACATGTTTTTTAGGTTTGTACGATTGATGAAATCCAGAGTTTTTTTTTTTAAAAGGTCCTATAACCTATTGTCTTTCATATGTTTATAGGACCTAATCAAAAAAAAGTCGAGAAATACACTCAACCCCCGGTGGTTGGTAACTTTTTCGTTTGACACTTTTTTAGACTTTGACCAACGGGGTAGGTTGGTCAAAGTCAAACTAAAAAGTGACGAACTGTCATTTTTTACACTACGCTCACGCACACTATCAAAACAAACGTTTGATAGTATGTGTGAACTCCGTGTAAAAGCGGTGTCAAACTAAAAAATTACCCCTTTCGTTAAACAAAAGTTGGTGGGTGTAAATGAATTGATAACAGTTAAAATATTGCTTATTGCGAGATAAAATCACGTTTCTTCATCGCTGTGAATGACAGGAGATTATTGCCGCCTAACTACCGCAGTGTAAAAATCAGCAAGTTGAACTGAAATTCTGCGTTGATTTGGCTGTCAACTTGATTTGTTTTGAATATTTTTCAAAAAGTCAGCTGAAAACTCAAGGCAACCATGGACAACAGCCAAAAATTTGTTCTGCGGTTGTCATGCGGCTGTCATGCGACCATTATCTTGCGGTCATATCACCGCGCGTGAACTCTAATTATTAACGCCCGCAGTAATAAAATTTTGATAACTGAAACACCAGCAAAAAAGCAAAGCAATCCACTTTAACGACCCCCGGGTCTTTTGTGGGCTCTGCAAGTTTCTGCTCATTTCTAGGCAAGTTTCTGCTCTTTTTACGCAAACACCAGCAATGATTGCTGAGATTTCAGCAAATGATCTCTCAAACTGCCACAAGAAAATTACTGAATTTTCAGCAAAATAATTAGACGTTTCTTTTGCTGAAATTTCAGTTGTTTTGAAAACCATTTGACTGAAACTTCAGTAAATCATCTTTCAAAGTGACAAATATCAGTTCACTGAGAATTCAGTAAAATCAAAATTAGTGAATCATTTACTGAAATTTTAGTAGATGAAAATTAAGTAAAACTTTACTGAATTTCATCAAAAAAAATTCCAATGAAATTTCAGTACACTCAAACCCTGATGGTTTGACACCAACTGTTGTCAAACAATCGGGGTCACGTTTCAGTTTGAACCCTTTTTCCACGGAGTTCACACACACTATCAAACGTGACCGATGATTTACTGAAATTTCAGTAAAATGGTTGTCAAAACAACTGAAATTTCAGCAAAAGAAACGTCAAATTATTTTGCTGAAAATTCAGGGGTTGTTTGTACATATAAAACTAGCATCTGGTCAAAATATGAGCACGGGAACGTGGGGCAAATCAGGACACAAAGTTTTAGGATTAGGATTTGGATTTTCGTGAATTCCTTTAAATTTTGCTCGAAACTAAGCAGTTTTTAGTAAAGTTCCTTAAACTTACATTATTCTGTTATTGTTTTGTTGTGAAATCGCTAGTGGACATGGTTGAATTCAGATTTCGAACCCAACATTATTTTGGCGAAATTAACAATTACCAGCATCGTTTTGAATTACGTAACGCAAAAATTTGGATTTTTTACCCCCCCCCCACCCTCCCCCCCTTCGCAACAAATCGTAGCAGATGAGCGATCCCCCCTACCCCCCTGTACACAGATGCCAACACCCTCTCCCCCCTAACTGCGTTACGTAATAAAAGAACGCTCCCAAAAGATTCATGTACAAATACCCCCTTGAAATTGTGAATTCATAGAATTTTTCCACTATAGGAAAGGAAAGGGATTGATAACGTACGCTAGTTATTTACATATTACTTTTTTTGATTATTTTCTCCAAAAATCTTTATCGTCGATTACAAAATCTTCTAACAAATCCAAAGGTAAAATTCAAATTCAAATCGGAGAATCCAACTCCAACTGTCAAACTCAACTGTCAACTGTCAAACGCAGGAAATTCACCACACCCACTTCAGCCAACGTCTGTGTATAGAAGCCGAATTGTCTGTGTATAGGTAGAGTAGTCTCGCAGGTAGGGTATTCTGCTTTGCACTGCTAAGTTTTAAAACACGCATCAAGCAAATGTGTTCATCGCAAATGCAAATGTGTTCATCGCTCGTGTTTGTACCCTACCTGCGAGACTACTCTACCTATACACAGACAATTCGGCTTCTATACACAGACGTTGGCTGAAGTGGGTGTGGTGAATTTCCTGCGTTTGACAGTTGACAGTTGAGTTTGACAGTTGGAGTTGGATTCTCCGATTTGAATTTGAATTTTACCTTTGGATTTGTTAGAAGATTTTGTAATCGACGATAAAGATTTTTGGAGAAAATAATCAAAAAAAGTAATATGTAAATAACTAGCGTACGTTATCAATCCCTTTCCTTTCCTATAGTGGAAAAATTCTATGAATTCACAATTTCAAGGGGGTATTTGTACATGAATCTTTTGGGAGCGTTCTTTTATTACGTAACGCAGTTAGGGGGGAGAGTGTTGGCATCTGTGTACAAGGGGGTAGGGGGGATCGCTCATCTGCAACGATTTGTTGCGAAGGGGGGAGGGTGGGGGGGGGGGTAAAAAATCCAAATTTTTGCGTTACGTAATTCAAAACGATGCTGGTAATTGTTAATTTCGCCAAAATAATGTTGGGTTCGAAATCTGAATTCAACCATGTCCACTAGCGATTTCACAACAAAACAATAACAGAATAATGTAAGTTTAAGGAACTTTACTAAAAACTGCTTAGTTTCGAGCAAAATTTAAAGGAATTCACGAAAATCCAAATCCTAATCCTAAAACTTTGTGTCCTGATTTGCCCCACGTTCCCGTGCTCATATTTTGACCAGATGCTAGTTTTATATGTACAAACAACCCCTGAATTTTCAGCAAAATAATTTGACGTTTCTTTTGCTGAAATTTCAGTTGTTTTGACAACCATTTTACTGAAATTTCAGTAAATCATCGGTCACGTTTGATAGTGTGTGTGAACTCCGTGGAAAAAGGGTTCAAACTGAAACGTGACCCCGATTGTTTGACAACAGTTGGTGTCAAACCATCAGGGTTTGAGTGTACTGAAATTTCATTGGAATTTTTTTTGATGAAATTCAGTAAAGTTTTACTTAATTTTCATCTACTAAAATTTCAGTAAATGATTCACTAATTTTGATTTTACTGAATTCTCAGTGAACTGATATTTGTCACTTTGAAAGATGATTTACTGAAGTTTCAGTCAAATGGTTTTCAAAACAACTGAAATTTCAGCAAAAGAAACGTCTAATTATTTTGCTGAAAATTCAGTAATTTTCTTGTGGCAGTTTGAGAGATCATTTGCTGAAATCTCAGCAATCATTGCTGGTGTTTGCGTAAAAAGAGCAGAAACTTGCCTAGAAATGAGCAGAAACTTGCAGAGCCCACAAAAGACCCGGGGGTCGTTAAAGTGGATTGCTTTGCTTTTTTGCTGGTGTTTCAGTTATCAAAATTTTATTACTGCGGGCGTTAATAATTAGAGTTCACGCGCGGTGATATGACCGCAAGATAATGGTCGCATGACAGCCGCATGACAACCGCAGAACAAATTTTTGGCTGTTGTCCATGGTTGCCTTGAGTTTTCAGCTGACTTTTTGAAAAATATTCAAAACAAATCAAGTTGACAGCCAAATCAACGCAGAATTTCAGTTCAACTTGCTGATTTTTACACTGCGGTAGTTAGGCGGCAATAATCTCCTGTCATTCACAGCGATGAAGAAACGTGATTTTATCTCGCAATAAGCAATATTTTAACTGTTATCAATTCATTTACACCCACCAACTTTTGTTTAACGAAAGGGGTAATTTTTTAGTTTGACACCGCTTTTACACGGAGTTCACACATACTATCAAACGTTTGTTTTGATAGTGTGCGTGAGCGTAGTGTAAAAAATGACAGTTCGTCACTTTTTAGTTTGACTTTGACCAACCTACCCCGTTGGTCAAAGTCTAAAAAAGTGTCAAACGAAAAAGTTACCAACCACCGGGGGTTGAGTGTATTTCTCGACTTTTTTTTGATTAGGTCCTATAAACATATGAAAGACAATAGGTTATAGGACCTTTTAAAAAAAAAAACTCTGGATTTCATCAATCGTACAAACCTAAAAAACATGTGGTTACTCTGCTTTGCACTGCTAAGTTTAAAAACACAGCAAAGAAAAATGAACATTTCTCTCCAACAGGCATCTAAAAAATCCAACTAACTAACGTTTTGCTTGGTGCGTGTTTTTAAACTTATCAGTGCAAGAATACAATCAAAACAAACGACGCCATGTTGACAAAGTTGTTCGGTAGCTTATATCAGGCCATCGCCGGGGCCCTGGTTTTTGTTTATTACCGAATTTCAGCAAATTTGATGATTACTTATTTTACTGAAATGGCAACCCAAAATTATCTGTTTGTGTGCCCTGTTCGTGGACTTGCTCTCAAACATAAAATCGCTCCTCCCTATATTTTTTTTTTCAGTTCAACTACAATAACGTATGAAAAAGTTCGATTTTTAGTTAAATAGTCAGTGAACGCTCCCTTTCTGCGAAAAAAAATATAGAGCTATCTAAGCCTGCTTCCACGCACACTAGCACACCATTTGATTTGCTGGCCGGTACAAAATTTAACCTCACTTCTTTTCGTGTACGTACACGCAATACATGCGCACCGCAATACATTACCGATATTAGGGAGCGTTCTTTGATTACGTAACGCAAAATTTTGGATTTTTTTCCTCCATCCCTCTCCCCCCCCCCCCCCCCTTCGTAACAAATCGTAACAGATGAGCGATCCCCACCTACCCCTGCAACGCGTAACACAATGTTTGTTTTGCAAATTTTTATGAGTGCTTATATGAAAATTTTGCGTTACGTTACATAATTTTTTATCACAATTTTCGTAACATTTGTAATCCTCTCCCCCGCTAACTGCGTTACGTAATAAAAGAACGCTCCCTTATACCGGCTCACATCCCAACAATGCCGCTAACTGCAAAACAGAAATGCCGATAAGGCATTGTAAACATCGTACAGTTTCGCAGCGTCGGGCGCCATTACAAAACTAGTAGCTGACGAGGAAAGGTGAGTGTTTGCCGGCGGGAGTGAAATTGCCCGTGAAAAAAAAAAAAGTGAAAAGTGAAAAAAGAAGAAACGAAAAAAAAGAGTGTGTGTGTCCGAAAAAATGGGAAAACGAGTGTTTTTTTTTTACCTATCGACTCAGAAGTCCGTGCACCGAAAAAATCCACCGATTTGGACCGTTTTTGTCTCATTCCATCCGAAACACCTTTACGAACAGCATAACAAAGGGAAGGGATCGATTTCTTGGGGCTTTTCTTTAATCTCTCTGGCTTGCTCTCGCTGCCGCTGCTGCCGATTTAAAGTTCTCCTTGACCGGTTCCTTTCGAAGTGTGAATATCGCTTAAGATTATAAAAAGGGTGTTTTTTGTAAGAAAACCCGTTGTGCTATATCTTTTCAGTAAGGCTCTGGATGGCAACATTCCAGATCGGCCATTTTGCGGCTATGTTTGTTTTATAAATACATTCAAATCCAGGACAACTTGCGTGGGGTGTGGGGGGGGGGGGGGTGAGTTGGTCATTTTCGACGATAAGGGGGGGGGGGGGGTTAAGATTTCCGAGAAAGTATCCACGTGGTTTGTGGATGGTCCCTTTCTAACGAGTCCAAAGAAGATCTGACAACCCTATCAAAAGTTATTAGCACTTGTGTATTATTTATACACTTTTTGGAGGCCGGATCTTGGATATTTCAATGAAAATGGTGTCCGGGTTCATCATGCGACCCATCGTTTGTTAGATAATTGAAAGACCTTTCAAATGAACCTAAATCATCGAAGATCTTGCAACCCTATGAAAAGTTATGAGAACTTAAGTGTTACATGTTGATCTTACAATAATTTTACACTTATTAAAGGCCGGATCTCAGATATTTTGATGAAAATTTTGTTGAAACTCTTCAACAGATTAAATCGCACCAGTAACAAGCACGCCGTTAAGCGCAACAGCAGCACCAGACCACCACCAGCACCACCTCCAAGAACCAGCATCATCCAAAATCCCGCCCGCGCTCCAGCAACGATCGTTCGCCTCCAAGGACCAGCAGCGTTGCCTTCAACTAAAAATAAAACTTAAAAACAAATTAACCGAGTGATGTCCGTTCCGGTGGCACAGGTGAAACAGGACGGGCACGATGGGGTCGAAAGTTATCAGCAGTCGTCATCGGGTTTGGCGGCGGTCGGGCAGACGGCTAGCATCGACATGCAATATGGTTGGGAGACGATTGCCGGCATTATACGAATTCCGTACATCTTACGACAGTCGGAACGAATCTGTGCCGTGCGAATTGTCGAACTGAAACTGTTCAACAGGTTTCTGAGCGACCTGCCTCCGGATATTTGCAACATGGCCTGTGTTCAGGCGTTCCTCATGACCGAGGCCGAGAGCAAACTGTTCAACAAGATCAACACGATGTGCTGCGACTCCCAGTTTAAAATGTTCACAGTCAACGATGCGGTCGTGCGGGTTTCGGAAGTCCACAAGTCGTACCAGTTCTTGGAATTTTGCTACAAGAAGATCAATGGCTGTTGTACGTTCAACGACAGGTGTGGCTTCATCCGCATCGGCAAAGGGTCCGTAGTTCCTTACACCGTCCGGGACAACCAGAAGATGGTGCCGCTGTTCTACTTCGGGGGAGAGACTGATAATCTTAAGCTCAAAGTCGATTACCTTTCCGGCTGGGACCTGTCCTATCTCAAGTTCTGCTGCATGGTCCATGGCATTCGTAGGGAACTGTTCGCCTGTCAAACCATCGCCGTCGTCAACCTCAACGATATCAAACGTTGCTATCCCCTGGGCACCGCCTTCGACGAACACTTCCCCTACAAGTCCATGTACGCGCAGCTAGCGGCGAAGCAGGGCAATCCATCGCCCAAGTCCGTCATCCACCAAACCGGAGGAGTTCGGAGTTCGGTTCTGCAGCCCGCTAATAACCAGCGTCATCAGGTAACCTTCAAAACCACCATTTCCTCCCCGGCCTCCCCCTTGTTAATGGCCAAATTTTTCCCATCTCTCAGGTTCTCAAACCGCACAACGGAAACATGCAAGCGGCCAAGCGCCCGCAGCCAAAGCAAGCCGTGCAGAGTCGCCAGGTTCTGCAGCCCGCCAATGCAACCACGACCGACAAAGACCAGCAGGAGTCCGGGCCGGTGCGGAGTTCGGTTCTGCAGCCCGCCAATAATCAGCGTCATCAGGCCAAGCCAAGCCAGGCCAAGCGCCCGCAGCCAAAGCAAGCCGTGCAGAGTCGCCAGGTTCTGCAGCCCGCCAACGACCAGCAGGAGTCCAATCGGGCGGTGTCCGTGATAATGTTCGTGCAGAGCCCGACCAATCCGCCGCTGCAGGAGTCCTGGCTTCATTCGGTCGTCCCGCTGCAAGAGCAGGTAACCCCCCCCCCCCCCCCCCCTCACTATCAATCTCTCTGATCTGTCCCAAACCTACAAAACTCTCAGAACCATCTCGAAGATCTGGCAACGTAGGGAAAATTTACCTTTTCTTGGCACATTTTTATTAACGGCATGTCAGAACTTCGATCCTGAATCACAGCTTTCACAAAGTGTTTTTTACCCGGTGATATAATAATTATCACGCAAACTTTAACCCGTTTTCAGCTCACCAACGATCAAGCCGAGTCCGACATTCAGATACTCGACTGGAGTTCCGCCGACGAGGAGGAGCTGTTCGGACAACAAGCCAACCAGCCAGCCGTGCGGAGTTCACCCGACAGCACGGCGCACCAAGAGCAGGTAACTCCCCCCTCTCACTCTCAACCAATGCTTGAAAAGGGAAACTCTCGAACCATCTCGAAGATCTGGCAAATTCAACGTAGGGGAAATATACCCTTTCTTGGCCCATTTCTATTACCGGCATATGAGAACTTCGATCATGAATCACAGTGTTTTTTACCCGGTGACATAATAATTGTCACGTAAACTTTAACCCGTTTTCAGATAACCATCTTGTCCAATGTGAAAGTGGCAACACCGCTCCGGGACGACCAAATCCGGTACATGATGAAAGCCGGAGCGTCAATTTCGCCGGTCATCGCTGCATCACCGGTACCGTACAGTACGCCGGCCAGATCACCTGGTTTCTCGCCATCGCCGGTCAGCCGTCTGCCGTCGCCGTCGCCATCATCGCCCCCGGGACATACCCCCCGGGCCAGGTCACCACTGTTCTCGCCGGTCAGCCACTGTTCTCGCCATCGCAGGTCACCACTGTTCTCGCGCTCGCCGTCATCTTCTGGGTCGGAAGCAGAGTCCCACCGGAGCAGGTCCCCAGCCCTTCCGCCGATGCCGGTCACGCCTCAGCCTCAGCCTCAGCCTCAGCCGGCGCTTCAAGGACGAGTAACCAAGAAGGTGACTTGATAACCTTGTTTTAAAAAACCCTTCCGTAACATGGATGTTGTAGTAAACACTGAACAGACCTCTTAATTTATCCCCGTGCAGCCATTTTGAAAATGGAAACTGCGCTCGTCGTCAAAAAGACCATCTGCTGCAAAATTCCAAACCAGACTGAAGACTCAAAATAAATCCCGACGCACGAATGTCACTCAACTCTCAACACGATTGTTCCAAAAGCGCACACATACTCACGGCTCCCACATTACATCTCTCCAGCGCCACGCACTCTCTTTTCAATACCAGCGCTGCACGTTGCGCAGACAAACTCAACCTAGGCGGCGAACTCACACTCATACAACCACACATGCTTTGCTGGCCCATTACATGATACACAAAGATTCTCTCGCGTTGGCGTTCAGCAATATATTTTTGCAAATATTTATTATCCCGTCTTATTCTCTACAGATGTGAACTACACAACTAGTTCCATATTCTGCTTTGCACCGATAAGTTTAAAAACACGCACCAAGCAAAACGTTTACACTTCTTGTACAGTTAGTTAGTTTTTGGAATTTGTAGACGCATATTGAAAACAAATGTTCATTTTTACTCTCAAATGTCAAAATGAACATATCTTTTCAATATGCGTCTAAAAATTCCAAAAACTAACTAACTGTACAAGAAGTGTAAACGTTTTGCTTGGTGCGTGTTTTCAAAACTTATCGGTGCAAATCAGAATATTTATTTATTTTTTGTTTTCTTTTTTATTCCAGGCATGTTACAACATCTCTTGCAATTTGTACGGGAGAGAATTCAAGAACCAGCGCCAAAAGTTCGATGAAACAAAAATCGTCGTCCAGGGAAATAACGCCAACAGCGTTGTTTCTGACCTCTGGCAAAAGGTTTCGACCTACGTTGATCGGGAGGTGCTTATCACCATGAGCAAGGACGACGCCGGCAAGGTGGTGGTGAAGGCTACCTGGGCGAAGAATCTCCCCGTCTTAGACGACGCGAGTCGATTTGTGGAAATCACATTGCCCGGAGGGAACCGCAAGGTGACATACAAACCGATACACATCGTGCAGAATCCGCACCTTCTCGACAAAATCCGCTCCGCTCAGACCGTGGACATCATCGTCTACAAGTACTCCAGCAACGTGAGTAACAACACGGTTCACAAAGCCGTTGTTGCGCAGCTTTTCGATAAGCCTGGAGGGAAGGACAGAGCTGGGGCGGCATCGAACCAGCGGCTCTGTGAAATTCAAGAGCGACTGGAAGAAATTCACGCCCACAAGTACGACGCCCAGAACATCCACTTCACGCTTTGGGCAATGGCGATCGAGAAGACGGCGCCGAAGAACCCTGTTGATTTTGAGCAATGTCTCCACAACCCGCCTCCAGCTGATTTGCTACATTTCTTCCCCGTTCGGGAGACAAACCACGAGCGAGCTCTGATGAGAGAGTACAAGCTGGCCCAGAACGTTAACAACGCCTACGGCAACTTCATTCAGCTCGATAAGAACAGCTTCGATCAAACCCAGGCTGCACTACGCTGCCTCAATGACAGCTTCGAACAGGCGAAGCGGAACCGCGAGATGTTGGAGGCGACGTACCATACGAGGGCATCGTTGATCGAAGCCTCCGTAGTTGATCTGCAGGAGGCGAAGAAGGAGACAGAGGAAGGAAAAAGGTTGGCGAAGGCGGTGCGAACGCTGAAGGACTTCGACCACCCGGACGTTCATGAGAACGAACGCGCAAAGGAGAATACAAACAGACACAGGGGCAGTACGAGAAGAACAAAAGGACGGCGAAGGGAAAGGCTACGAAGCGTTTAGGCAGGTGGTGAGGGACGAAAGGGAGAAAAGGTAAAGTGCAAAGAGGGAAAGGGATGAGCGAAAGTTGTAACAAAAAGTGTATAAGCTGTAAGATGGGCAGTTCGACGGGAAGTTCGACCAGAAAGACGCACCGAGTAGACAGAGAGAAAAAAGAACGTTTACAAGAGAGAACAAGTACAAGGGAATAGAAAGAGAGAGAACAAACAACAAAATGAACAAAATTAACACAACCAAAAACTGCAATTTAAATAAACAAACAAACCTGATTTGAAGACATGTAAATATGAACCGTTTTAGTTTTTTTTGTGTGAATGAAACGTATCCGATTTCCTATCGTTCCTATATTCCCGTACCAGCAACCCGAAACTTTTTTGCAGCGCATTCAATTCTAATAACTTTAGAAGTTTTCCTCTATTAAATCAACTTTTCTAGAGTTTTTTTTTTATTAGGTCCTATAAACATATGAAAGATGTGTGCTATTTCTTGCTAGCAATGATAATATCAGTCCTTCCTTTATCATCGTTGATCGGAGGGCACGCCGCCGGTTGAGTTTGTTGTTGTAATTGTGTTCCAAAGTAACAGGGTGTTAATTTTGTTTCGCTATTTCTTGCTAGCAATGATAATATCAGTCCTTCCTTTATCATCGTTGATCGGAGGGCACGCCGCCGGTTGAGTTTGTTGTTGTAATTGTGTTCCAAAGTAACAGGGTGTTAATTTTGTTTCGCTATTTCTTGCTAGCAATGATAATATCAGTCCTTCCTTTATCATCGTTGATCGGAGGGCACGCCGCCGGTTGAGTTTGTTGTTGTAATTGTGTTCCAAAGTAACAGGCAGGTCAAAAATCGGGAAAAAGTCGGGAATTTATGATTTTTTGTCAAAAAGTCGGGAATTCTAAACATACTTGTTTGAAAATTATTTTTTTAACAATTGAATAATTTTGTATTATTTTGTGCAATTTTCAAGTTGAATTCACTCAATTCTGCTTTAGTAACTTACTTTAAATTTAAGGTTCTTTTCACTATTTCAATATATTTGGGTATGGAAAAGCTGTTCAAGACATTCAAAATCTTAATTAATATTCTTCTTTGACACAGATCTTCATAATATTTTTTATGAATCATATGATCTCTATTATTTTTTGTTTATCAAACAAGAGGTAAAGTTAATGAAAAACTAATATAAAAATAGAGCCTAATGGCCAGCTTAAAGTTATGATTCTATTTTGAATATTTGAAAACAGATTCCAATTTAAGTTTGGCAATGGTTTTTTTTTTGATAAATACTTTTATTAAATATTTTTTAATTAGGTAATTTTAAATATGTAAACTTTTTTTGTGAGTATTGGTAAATAACCTACTATTCATAAAGCTTGATTTTCAGTTTTCGGACAACTTAAATATCGAATAAAATCCAAAATTGAAAAACTTTTTTAACGTTTTGAAAACATAATGAAAATATTGAAATTGCAAAAAAAAATCCAAGAAATTTAGAGTTATTGCAAAACTGTTCAAATCAATTGTCTCTTCGAACATTTTGCCTATAATAGGTGGGAAAACATAAAATCATATCAAACTGAATTTTCATTGAAAAAAAATCAGTTAAATACTGACCACTAGGTAAATTAACATTGATTAAAAAAACAATATCAAAAATTATAAAATTAAGAAGGGAACTTGGCAAAAAAAATGTATGAGTTCCTTGACAATTTTCTAAATCCTTTGAATGAATAATATCAGCAATTATGTTTTAATCATTCTTTGATTTAAAATGATGATGAAGTTTAAAAAATAGGAACGAAATTTTAAGTTAAGTTATCTTTAACTTTTTGTCATTTCCAGTTGAAACGAAGTATCAAAAACTATACTTTTGCCAATTTAAAAAATAACATGGAAGTAATAAGTATTGTTGAACTTTCGATATTTTTTCAAAAACTAATTTTTCGTGTTTTTACTCTGAATCATAACAATGAAATTTCATTTTTGAAGTTTTTTTATTTGTTGTTTAGTTGTATTTACACTTTTCTTATAGAATGTTTTTTGTTTGAAATCATTCTTTAGATAAGAAATGCGTATTATTTGAGCATTTTGGAAAAGTCTGGAAAAAAAAGTCGGGAATTTGAAAATGGGATTTGAGTGGCCACTCTGGAACCGATTCCGGAGCATCGGCAAATTGTATGGAGATAGTTGCGTAAAAACATATTTTGATCACAGGAGGCTGAATAAGCATACAAGCAAGAAACGTCAGGAAACCCAAAGGGCAGGACGAAGTTTGCCGGGAAGAGCTTGTTTATTATAATTTTCAACTAAAATAGCAGGTTTGATTTGAGATATATCCTTAGTAACAGTTCAATAGAGCGAATCTGCTTTTGTAAACAAGCACTCTATCCCTTTTGCTCAATTGACAGTACGTCTAGTTTCTGGTAATCCCAAGTAATATTACGCTGGTGTAGTTGTAGTGCGAGAACTTTAGCAGGACTTGACGTGACGCAGGTAATTAACCAGGTTTGCATCCAGGTGGATTCGCGCACAGTCCATGATCCAAACACTATTTCTGCCCAGGTAAGGTTCGACCTTCTTACATAGTGCAAGCTTTTTGCAGAAGGCAACTTCGGTGAGGATGGACTTGACGTCTTCCTGATGCACCCTTATCAACATCTTACGTCCCAAGCAGAGATGATGTCTGCAAGAACTTTAGCAGGACTGAGGCAACTTTGGTGAGGATGGACTTGACGTTTTCCTGATTTTCTTCACGAACGTCTCCTCGGTGTAAAATGTGTGAAGTACTTCAATCTTACGTCCCAAGCAGAGATGATGTCTGCAAGAACTTTAGCAGGACTGAGGCAACTTTTGTGAGGATGGACTTGACGTTTTCCTGATTTTCTTCACGAACGTCTCCTCGGTGAAGTACTTCAATCTTACGTCCCAAGCAGAGATGATGTCTATGCCCGGGTAAAGTTTCTCTCGAGGGGACATAAATTTGAGGGAATATGGGTATCAACGTTCATGGTTTTTGAAACTGATCATGAAAATGTTGCGCGTAACATTCTAGATACTTGAATCTTACGTCCCAAGTTGAGATGATGCAAAAGTGCCCCGGAGCCTTATCAACATTTTCTTCACGAACCCAAAGACAAAGTAGATCGGAGAATAGAAAGGCGCATAGCCGGGCAGAAATACTACCTTTAGCCCAAAGTGCCGCAGGTAATTAATGATCCAAACACTATTTCTGCCCGGATAAGGTTCGACCTTCTTACATAGTGCAAGCTTTTTTGCAGAATATGGGTATCAACGTTCATGGTTTTTGAAACTGATCATGAAAATGTTGCGCGTAACATTCTAGATACTTGAATCTTACGTCCCAAGTTGAGATGATGCAAAAGTGCCCCGGAGCCTTATCAACATTTTCTTCACGAACCCAAAGACAAAGTAGATCGGAGAATAGAAAGGCGCATAGCCGGGCAGAAATACTACCTTTAGCCCAAAGTGCCGCAGGTAATTAATTATCCAAACACTATTTCTGCCCGGATAAGGTTCGACCTTCTGACATAGTGCAAGCTTTTTGCAGAAGAAACAAACAAATCTTGCGGTCGCACTCGGTGTAAAATGTGACTGAAGTACTAGAATCTTACGTCCCAAACAGAGATGATGTCTGCAAAAGTGCCCCGGGTAAAATACAATTTGAGGGAATATGGGTATCTACATTCATGGTTTTTGAAACTGATCATGAATGTAGATCCAAGGGGGGGACAAAAACACCATAATTTTTAAGGTGGAACAGGACAGTTTATCAACCATGTTTATTCGCCATATTTGATGATGGTAAGGACGGTCAAACAGGTAGCGAAGCCGGACATTTTTCTGACGGAGCTGCACGTGATTTTTCAAGGGTAAATATACAAAGAAGCCAGACTAACGAAGGTGTGTACGATGCGGTCACCATGGTGGGAGATGGTTAAACAAACCAGTGAGTCGTTCAACGATGGACATTTCAACCATTCTGAGACATAATTAGACAGTAAAACGAGATACCTGCAAGGACATTAGGGTTGTGACTTTTGAGAAGTGGAAAATTTGAGTTTTTCTTGTAGTATTGATGCGATAACATAAAATAAACTAATATTTCGTTTTTGACATAGTATTTTAATGCAGTTCAGTCTTATAAATGTAATACCATATTTACATGTTTGTATTTATGATGTGTTTTAAGTGTGTTGATGAGTTGTAAGTGTGGTGATGTGTACTGTAAACAATAACTGTGTTTGTGTTGTATTGAAAAAAAATCAAACAAAAAAAAGAAAATATCACGCTGGCGTAATTTTGCCAAGACCTCGAGCTGGATCAAAAATGCCACCGCAAAGATATCCGCACTTTGCGAAAAGCGCCGTGCAGTTGTAGTTCGAGAACTTTTGCAGGACTGTGGCGACTTCGGTGAGGATGGACTTGACGTTTTCCTGATGCACTCTGATCAACATTTTCTTCACGAACCCAAACACAAATTCGATCGGTGAATAGAAAGGCGCATAGCCGGGCAGAAATACTACCTTTAGCCCAAGGTGACGCAGGTAATTAACCAGGTTTGCATCCAGGTGGATACGCGCCCCGTCCATGATCCAAACACTATTTCTGCCCGGGTAAGGTTCGACCTTGTCACTTAGTGCAAGCTTTTTGCAGAAGAAGAAAAATTTCGTGCGGTCGAACGTATCCTCGGTGTAGAATGTATCTACTATTCCTTCCTCACCCAAGAACGCAAGCAGAGAAACACGAGCTTGCCGGGTAAACTCACCGCGGTAAACGATTTTCTTGCCGATCGGCCCGTAACCCTTCGTGCGCAAGACGCCCCGATTATCCACCGAGATTTCGTCACTAAAGCATAGCATATGTAAGTCCCAATGGAAGGCCGACATTTCATCGTGGTAGAAGGCAATCTCCTTCACCTTGACCTGAATCGCCCTCCTCTCCAGCACCTTCCAGGTATAACCTGCTTCGTGGAGAATGCGTGAAATCGTTGACAGGCTGATGGATTTTCCGAAACGCTGCTCAAATCTACACTTGGCCTCGTCGAGGAAAAGGACAGGTTCCTTTTTGTACAAGTCGACAATCCAGCATCTCTCCTCCTCCTTGAAACAACGGAACGTTCGTCGCTTTTCAGCGGCACTCATTCCACCATTGTTCTCGTATTTCACAATCCAGTTCTTGATCGTGGTGATGCTTTTCCCGTAAGCCGCCGCAACTTCCGCCTTGGAATGTCCCATCACATAGTAACAGTAGAGGGCGTGGTAGGCAACTTCCTGCGTCGGACGACGGCGACGTACGTGTTCCATAAGCTTTTCCATCTAAAAAATGATTTTTGAAAAAAAAACATCAGTCCTGTATAGTTGTTAAATATTGAAAAAAAAAATCGTTTATACAATTTTGTTAATTTCAAAAAATCGCGCAGAAAAATATGTGGTAGAATCTGGAAATTTTGTTGTATCAGAGCGGATTTTTGAGTACAATCTATCCTTAGGTAACAGAAAGTGCGTTGAAATCCGTAGATTTTTTTTTAAACACACACAGTCCAATATACCATGTTGAGCCGATAGGAGATCGCCAACAGAAGGACATATGGCCCACGTTGGACTCTGAGGAAGAGTTGGATAATTCCACTCAGACTAGTCAGTAATCCTTGATGCTGGAAACCCCTTGGTCGTAGTTCGAGAACTTTTGAACTTTGGGTTCGAAAGAAGCTGTTCTTATCGAGCTCAATAAAATTGCCGTAGGCGTTGTTAACGTTCTGGGCCAACTTGTAATCTCTCATCAGAGCTCGCTCGTGGTTTGTCTCCCGAACGGGGAAGAAATGTAGCAAATCAGCTGGAGTGTGGAGACATTGCTCAAAATCAACAGTCTCGATCGCCATTGCCCAAAGTGTGAAGTGGATGCCGAAAGTGTGACGTGGATGTTCTGTGAATTTCTTCCAGTCGTTCTTGAATTTCACAGATTCCATTCAGACTAGTAAGTAATCCTTGATGCTGGAAACCCCTTGGTCGTAGTTCGAGAACTTTTGAACTTTGGGTTCGAAAGAAGCTGTTCTTATCGAGCTCAATAAAATTGCCGTAGGCGTTGTTAACGTTCTGGGCCAACTTGTAATCTCTCATCAGAGCTCGCTCGTGGTTTGTCTCCCGAACGGGGAAGAAATGTAGCAAATCAGCTGGAGTGTGGAGACATTGCTCAAAATCAACAGTCTCGATCGCCATTGCCCAAAGTGTGAAGTGGATGCCGAAAGTGTGACGTGGATGTTCTGTGAATTTCTTCCAGTCGTTCTTGAATTTCACAGATTCCATTCAGACTAGTAAGTAATCCTTGATGCTGGAAACCCCTTGGTCGTAGTTCGAGAACTTTTGAACTTTGGATTCGAAAGAAGCTGTTCTTATCGAGCTCAATAAAATTGCCGTAGGCCAGCTTGTACTCTCTCATCAGAGCTCGAACGTCTCCTCGGTGTAAAATGTGTGTAGTACTTCAATCTTACGTCCCAAACAGAGATGATGTCTGCAAAAGTGCCCCGGGGAAAGTTTCTCTCTGGGGGATTATGGGTATCAAAAATTCATGATTTTTGAAACTGATCATGAAAATGTTGCGCGTAACATTCTAGATGCTTGAATCTTACGTCCCAAGCTGAGATGATGTTTGCAACGCAACAGTTATATAGGCTTACATATAGCCTATATAACTGTTGTATATCAAAAGACATGGTTTTGGAAACTGATAAAGAAAATGTTGCGAGTGACATTCTAGATACTTGAATCTTACGTCCCAAGCAGAGATGACGTCATCATATTTGTCTATCAATCCAATCAAATTTGGGAATTATTACTAACGAAGGAAAGTTATAAATTTCGTCCACAACACAATGTCATGACAACGTTGCAAGATGAAGCCATATCTGGTAGTTTCAAATGTGTTCACCCCCTACTTTCCGACCCTCTCTCTCTTCCCCTCTCGCCAGCGTGAAAACCAAGCCAATCAGAGAAAGAGAGACAAGAGAGAGAGGCGTTGGGATGCCGTTTTATACCCTGCTTTTTAGCATTTGCGAGGGCCCTCGACGGCGAGACTAGCCGAAGTTTAACCGTCTCTTGCTTATATTTGTGTTTTTCACATATATTTATTTCCAAATGGGGTTTCTGCCACTACACACACACACACAGCTACACCAGAGACATAATCAAAATAAATACATAAAACGGGAAGACCTACATAACTCGTGTTTGTGTAATAAATACAGCTTTGAAAGGTTAACTGAAGGACACCCAGGGGATTATCCATAAACCACGTCAACAATAAACTCAAAGTTCATTTTGTGAAGGAGCTATTAAACTACTGCAAACAAACTTTTTCGTGTTTGACAGTTTGTGACAAAGTTGCGAACAAGGCAAAATGTATGCTATCTACGCATAATTGTCCCGCATAGCCAGGTTCGGTGGTTTAGTGGTTAGCGTGGTAGCCTCTTAACCCAAGTAAGGTCTGGGTTCAATCCCAGACGGACCACCAACGGCAGTACAATAATGCATAGTTTTGTATGTTTCTTAGGTTTAAGCTTAATCACCTTCAATCACAGCTGGAGATGGAAATCGAAGATGTGGTGCAGATGGCGAGCGGCTGGAGCGCGGGGATTCTTGGGGGCGTGCTGGTGGTTCTCGAGGGCGATCTTCGATCGATGAAACTTGACGGGGCGCGGGGCGGGCGCGTTTGTAGTCGTGCTAGTGGATCTTGGGGCAAACTTCGATCGATCAAATGTTGTCTTCGTAGCAGCTGGATTGCGAGCGGCTGTCCCGAATCGACGTTGCTGGAGCGCGGGTGTTCTTGGGGAATCGACGTTGCTGGAGCGCGGGTGTTCTTAGGGGCGAACGACCGTTTGTGAAGCGCGGGGCGTGCTGCTGGTTCTTGAGGGCGATCTTCGATCGATGAAACTTGACGGGGCGCGTTTGTTGTCGTGCTAATGGATCTTGGGGCGATCTTCGATCGATCAAATGTTGTCCTCGTTGCAGCTGGATTGCGAGCGGCTGTCGCGAATCGACGTTGCTGGAGCGCGGGTGTTCTTGGGAGCGAAGGACTGTTTGTGAAGCGCGGGGCGTGCTGCTGGTTCTTGAGGGCGATCTTCGATCGATGAAACTTGACGGGGCGCGTTTGTTGTCGTGCTAATGGATCTTGGGGCGATCTTCGATCGATCAAATGTTGTCCTCGTTGCAGCTAGAGATGGTAGTCGAAAATGTGACGCGGGGCGAGCGCGTTTGTGATCGTCCTTGGGGTCGATCGGTCGCTGCTGGAGCGCGTCGCGGGCGCGATTTTGAGTGTGTTGCTTGGAGCGTGCTGCTGGATGAAAACCTGTTGTATAACAAGAGAATCACAAATAAGGGTGATAAACTGCTAAGTGGGGCGATTAGGGACACATATGGCGAACACGGGAACGGCAGTACAACTTTCGGACATAAGAGAACGTTGTTTTTCACGAATCTGCATTTGTAAACAAGCAGTCTATCCCTTTTGCTCAAGTGACAGTTCACGTGAAGTAAGAGGGGGATAGACTGCTTGTTTACAATCGCAGATTCGCCCTATTAAACTGTAATTTTAGGTATGAAAACAAACACTCACCTTCCTTCGTAAGCTTCTAGTTTGGAATGGTGCTCGGCGCTGCGAAAGTGCACGATGTTTGCAATGCCTTATCGGCATTGTTTTGTTCTGTATTGTTGGGATGTGAGCCGGTATAATATCGGTACATAGGGAGCGTTCTTTTATTACGTAACGTAGTTAGGGGGAAAGGGTGTGTCGGTGTCTGTTACGAAAATTGGGGGAGGGGGGTGTGCTGAAAAATTGTAACGCAAAATTTTCATACAAGAATTCATAAAAAAATGCAATTACAATTGCGTTAAAAAAGTAACAGGGGGGGTAGGGGGGATCGCTAATCTGTTACGATTTGTTACCAAAGGGGGGGGGGGGGGGGTCAAAAATCTCAAATTTTGCGTCAAGAATTCACAGCAGCTTGACAGAAAGTTTAACTCCATGTTGCACTTTTAATATCTCGATAGTCCCTGAATCCTGAAATATTCGCAAAAACTGGATTCTCGATTGTAGTTGAACTGAAAAAATTGTATCAGGAGGAGCGATTTTAAGTTTAAGTGTTTTTAAAGGACATGCAAAAAAAGAAATCCATTCCTTAACTAGTTTTAAACTATTAAACCATCTAGAAATTTAAAAGAAAGACGCTAGTATGGAGATGGGAAGGAAAGGGGTCAAGAAACAGCTTTACGAACAGCAGAACAAAGGAGATGGAACGATTTCTTGGGGCTTTTCTTCACCCTCTCTGGCTTGCTTACTCTGCCGCTGTTGCCCATTTGAAATTTTTCTTGACCGATTCCTTCCGAAGTGCGTATACCGCTTATGATGATTTCAACAAACAAAAAGCGTTTTAAAATACATTTTAGGCGCGTCCAGTTGCTTTCCAATAATTAGTTTTCAATATATCGATGTATGACCTTTCTTGTGGATTAAAAAAATTTATGATCTGACTTGACTATCTAAAATTACAAACAGTTAAAAAATGCTATTAAATAGCATAACCTCAATCTGTTTCGCCACGGCGGACAAAAAGTCTGTATGCAGTCTGCTTTTCTTACTCATCACTTATTTTTATTATGACCTCTAGGGGGGTTGGAATCACTATATCAATGAGAGGAAGGGTGGTTGATTAAGTAACGTTTTCGTCTTAATTCTGACAGAGTTGTCAGATCTTCCATATCCTCTCATACTGGTTTAATTGGCATTTAAGTGCTCATAACTTTTAATAGGGTTGTGAGGTCTTGAATATTCTGGGATACGGTATAAGGGAACGGGGTCACTTTTTAGTTTGACACCCCTTTTACACGTCGTTTACACACACTACAGCATAGCAGTTTGGACCGCGGTAGGATAAAACTCTCTTCAAGTACTCTTCCAAACTCCTGAAGAAGTTTTGAAGATAATTTTATCCTACCGCGGTCCAAACTGCTATGCTGTAGCTATTTTGAAGAGCTCTTGTAGAACTCTTGGCAAAAAATGTTACTTGGGTTGGGACAGCAGTTTTGACCATGTAGGAACACAATATTTTGATATTTCTGGTTAATTTCGGTTAGAACAGACTCAGACTAACAAAATGTGTACATCCATTTCCAAATTTAAAACCATTAAATGCTATAAACACTGCTGTTCCCTATTGAGACTGTAGTCCCGATTCGCCCCAGATGACGGTAAATGTTTATGATCAATTGAATTGAATGGAGCAATATAATTAATTATTTTTCCGAAATAAAAAATTAAACCCTTACAACACAACTGATTCTACTGATTGTTTTTCTCTACAAATAAGAAAAATGATAAAAGTACTGTTTTATTAGGTATTGTTTATTAGTAGCTTCAAATGATTTATTTACTATTTCCATCCTTGCTCTGATAAAAATGCTAACTAACAGGTTATCGTTGCCAAATAAAATTACTATTACTATTATTATTTAATTTGACGTCAGAACTGACGTAAAAGTTGTTAGTTTTGAGTATTTATTTAGTCCCACTGAGAATGTTGGCTCGAGCCTCGAGTCGATCTGATCCTCAAAACCACCTTCGGAATCCTGAAATATACGCAAAAATAAAACCAAACCAAAATTACAAAACTCCACGAAAAATGGAAGTGGAATAATTCACTCAACAAATATCGAGTCGCCATCGCCTCCCTCACACCCCCCCCACCCCCTCCCAAACCCCACTGAAAATCAAACCTAAAAAAGTTGTCAACCGTGAAAAGTAAGAAACACTGATAGAGCGATTTGCCAAAAAATTAGATGGATTTGCAAACAAATATTTCACCACGGTCAGTGGATGAATTTCACCACAGCAAAATTCACTTTCGATGGTCACCTAGAATCCGAAATTTTTCATCATTTTATTGTATTTTCGTACCGTAATGTTTATCAAAACACATTTTTTTTTACATTTACCGCAATTAATTCAAAATTATAACAAAAATAATGTTTTTTTTCCTCTCAAATATGTTGAACAATCCCATTTTACCCCGCATCTGCATTCATTTTAAGAGAGAATTGTCTGTGTATAGGTAGAGTAGTCTCGCAGGTAGGGTACAAACACGAGCGATGAACACATTTGCATTTGCGATGAACACATTTGCTTGATGCGTGTTTTAAAACTTAGCAGTGCAAAGCAGAATATTTTCTCCAAAAATCTTTATCGTCGATTACAAAATCTTCTAACAAATCCAAAGGTAAAATTCAAATTCAAATCGGAGAATCCAACTCCAACTGTCAAACTCAACTGTCAACTGTCAAACGCAGGAAATTCACCACACCCACTTCAGCCAACGTCTGTGTATAGAAGCCGAATTGTCTGTGTATAGGTAGAGTAGTCTCGCAGGTAGGGTACAAACACGAGCGATGAACACATTTGCATTTGCGATGAACACATTTGCTTGATGCGTGTTTTAAAACTTAGCAGTGCAAAGCAGAATATTTGCCTGCTTTTCTGTCACTCACGCACGACTGTCACACCCGTGTGACAGATTGACCCCCGACAGCAGCGCGGAACCTGTTGTAGAAAAGGATTCCCCGGATGATTTTGCACGGCCACCGGAGTATGCGTGAATCGGGGATTTTGGCCTGCTTTTGCTTGTCTCCACTTTTTGGCTCTGGCTGACTGATGCGATGCGCGGATTTTTGACGGGAGGGATTTTGACAGCGGCGCTGCTGTGGCACAGACCTGTCTGTCAAAGTGACGGAAGAGTTTTTTTTTCTATCTGTCCAGGTGGTGAATTTAATCGGAGATGCACGGAGAAAAGAAAGCTTGTTCGCAAACCAAAATTTTTGTTTCGTATAGTTAAAAAAAATACTGTTAATGTTAAATGTCAAATTTAAATTCAGCGACCCCATTTCAGTCAAATTTGGAAGGTTAATTGCCTATTAAATTACCAAATGACAGATTCTAAGCGAAGCTACAGCAAATTGTCACATTTTTGAACTTTCAATGTGATTTTTAAAATGTTTAATTAACTTAAAATAAATGATTTAATAACTGCAATGTGTTTTCTTACCTCAACCGCTAAAAATATCGAACAAATAAGGTCTGCGCTCGGGTCTGCGAGCCTGGGAGAGGATTTTTTTTCATAAAACTGGAAAAACTGTAGCTATTTCTAAGGCTTCCGGATAATCAAGTCTGGACTGTACTAAATAGGGTCCTAAAGTCCTTGGTAAATTTGCATGTACAACTTTAAAAAATACGATTAAAAACCATTTCTGATCGATTTAATCTTTTTAATGCGAAAAATAAATTAACCAGACAGCTTAAATTTGTGATATTATTGTTCACAACGATATAGCTTATTTTTCTGAGTACAATGACCCCTTGTAAGACCGCAATGGTACTTTTTTTGGGTTCTAAAAATTTCAGGAAATGTATACTTCAGCTTGCATTCCGAAAATTCCCGGGAAATTTACAAATATCCTGGGAAACGGGAAATCCCGGGAATTCAAAAAGTTAGCAAAAATCAAACTGGAAAAACTGTAGCCTCCGGATAAACGAGTCTGGATTGTACTGGAATTCATAAATTCTTAAAATCTAAAATTTCAATAATGGATCCAAAAATAATTCAAATACAGAATTCAAAAAAGTGTCTACGAGGTTTATGTGTGGTTCCAAACAAAAATTTCAAGAAAGTTTAAAAGTTATGTTAAAAAAAGAAAAAGTTCAAATATAAAAAATTAAACTTTAACATGGTGATTATTGCAATTGATTGTCATTTTACCATCGTGAGAAGAGATTTCTAGATACCGTAAACTGGGGTGACTTTGATAGCCCGGGGTGACATTGATAGAAATTTGATTTGGCCACTAATTTTGATACATCCAATGTAACAGTCACATTTTTGCATATATGTTCGATAATAAGCTATCCCTTAATGCTTACATACTCAAAATTCTCAAAAATGTTTAGATATAAATTTGACGGGCATTTGAAAAACCTATCAGAGTCACCCCAGTTTACGGTATTATGATTTCGATCTCCCAATACGCCAAATTATGATTGAAATTTGTTGTAGCAATTTCGAACAATTATTTTTTTTATGATTATTTCGAATTAAAAAATATAAAAAAATCAGCAACATATTTTTTTTTGAATTGGTTGAAATTGAAATATCTAGATTTTTTTTTAATTTTAGATGTTCGTTAATTTTTTAATTTTTCTGATATTTTGAATAATATATAAATTAAAATTTTCTTTACCTTTTTTAACAGTTCAGATTTTCTTGATATATTTTTTAATTTTTTAACTTTTTTAAAACGTTGCAGATTTTTTTTTTGATTTTATGAGTTTTGAAACGGAAAGTTCGGCAAATCGGGACACAAAGTTAAAAGGTTTAAAAACGTCAAAAATCTTAGAAAGGCTGAAACTAAGGCAAATTTCAATAAACATTTTAAAATTGAAGGGTGAAACATCGGAAAGCTACTTTGGATAATTGAACCATCGAAAAAAAAAATTCACTTTGAATCATTTTTAAGTCATATTTCGTTTAACAGCAGTGAATTTTTGTCTTAAGTTCCCGATAAATTAGTACAGACTATATTTGAATTTTTAAATTCTTTAAAAAATAAATATTCAAAATCTTGTTTTATGTTTGGCTTCTAGAGCTTATTTTGAACTTTTTTAATTTTTTTTTATCAGGGATTTTTTAATCATTGATTGATTTAGTTATTTTTGGTTATCTCAATCTTTGATTTTTTAAAACTTTGTCCTGCTTTTTCATTTTTGGCCTTTCAAGATTTGGCTTTGTGAGGGATCTCTGGATTTTCAATATTATTTTGTCAAACAAAAAAATATTTTAGTTTAGTATATATTTATAAAAAGGAATACCTCTTCAATGAGAAAAAAATGTTGAGAATCTGAAAAACCTATAAATAGTTATGAGTAGAGGGTGACAAGCGGGAATTCCCGGGAAATCGACCATTTTCGGACCTCTCGATTCCCGGGAAATTCGGTCGAGACTCCCGGGAAATTTTAAACTTATAAATATTGAAGAATATTTGAAAAATTCATAATTGTTTAGAACATTGGATGTTCAATGTTCGATGTTCAAGTTCAAGTTCCAATAAATCAATACTCGTCAAAAATTGGAAAATTGCTATAATCTTTAATTCATAATAAACTATTATTGAGCCAAACAATGTGGACCCCAAAATTTAGCTTAAAGCATATTTAGCAGTTACACTCCAGAAATGAAATCAATTTTTTATATTATTTTTATTTGTTGGAGGATAAAGCTTCTTTAAGATAAGTTCAATTTCCATATCCTCTCTCGAGCATAGTTTTTTTTCTAAGTAACGTCATCAGGGGTGACATTGGGTCTGGGGAGTAAGATTAGGTCATACAAAAATGCTGAAATTTGTATGACCCAATCTTAACTGTGAATTGTTGTTTTGAGTCGTTATTTATCATATAGCAAAAATCCCGATACTGGGAAATTATAAGTTAGCTATATTTTTACTTAACAAAAATCTAATAACAAGTTTGTGCAACTTTTGAAAAATCACTCAGTGCGAATTAAGATTCGTAAACATTTTAAATCCCAGAAAAGCTCAAGAAACGATCTTGTACTTGCAGATTCAGAAAAAAAAAATCAAAAGATAAATATAGCTCCTCAAAATAATGAGGATTCTTAAATTAACGTTTCATAGAATAAATATGAATTAATTGTAACTGAATTCATTAAAAAGTAACAAATTTATTACTTTTCTTTATAAATTATTGCCACTATTGGCAGTAGTGAAAAAACTCCCGGGTCCCGGGAATTCCCGGGAAATGGCCAAACTCAAATCTCGATTCCCGGGAAATTGAAAATCTCGAGAATCGTCACCCTCTAGTTATGAGCACTTCCTTATGCACTTAAGGTGAAGCCGTTGATCATTTTCGAAGAAAATTGATCATCACTATAAAATATTCTGTATTAAATTCAATTTAACGAATTTCAGCACCAAAAGGAATCAGCGTGTGCCGGTTGTTGCCTTCTTGAAGCCACTGAAAGAATTTTTGATCTAAATCAAATGTGCTTCAAAATTTATATAATTTTGTGGCACAGTCATTGACGTCCTAGTTGGCAATCATTGATTAATGACTATTTCCATAACTTCACAAGGAATGGGATAATCGTTACCAAAAGGAATCAGCATGTGTAGGGCACTATTCAAAACAACTTGTTGAAGGAATTTTGTCAAAATATTGAAAGCGACGCAAAATTTATATCTTTGAACGAAAAATCATGACAATGATGGAAGTCTTCACGTTAAGCATTTTTTTTCAATCGATTCGGTGTCTTCGGCAAAATAAGTTGTAGGTACATTATTTATTTTAGACATTAGAATATTTTATTCTTTACGATGCAAAATATACATTCTTGCATATTTTTCTGACAATCTGCTTCAGAAAAAAAGCTAAATGTTTCTCTCTCAAAATCATTCCAACGCACAATGCTTTCTGGCAAAAAATCTGACAACTGATTAAAAATGTAAAATAGCTGTCCAGTACTGACGACGACTTCCAAGAAAACCTCACATTTCCTTCCATCATAGTTACGATGCCTCCAAAGCGACCTTTTTCCCAGATCGTTCGCCGCCTGCAAGAGACAAAAAGGTTAAAGTTCTTCACTTTTCCAACATCTAACAAAACATTTACTTTTCTCTTTCCGCTTCCTTTCTGCGGCAGCCGCCGCCACAGGATCGTCTTCGGGCACGTCCGGCAATCTTGCGCCGATATCTTCCGGCGTCTTCTCCGGCCCTTCTTCCGCGGCGACCAGTGCGTCTAGTTCGGCCAGCACCTCGTCCTCGTCTTCTTCGGACAGAACACCGTTGAGCAGGGCGTCAATTTCCTGCTGCTTTTCGATGCTTTCGCGCGTTTCGTCCAGAATCTGCTCAACCTCGTCGATCGACAGGATTTCGTTGACCTTTTTGAGCGCCTCGTTGCCCACCCGGAGGCCACTGATGACTTGCGCCTCGACTTGGGCGAACTCAATGTCCGAAGCGAGCTTCTCGATCGTTTCCAGCTGGGCGTCCGTGTTGGAGAGGAGCTTCTCCTGGTACTTTTTCTTTCGGAGGAGGGTTTTGGCGCGCCTGTGAAGTTAAGTTATTTGAAAGATCAACAAAAAACATATTTATGGGGTTTCAAACTTACTCTTTCCGTCCCGTTGATAAACATTTCTTAGCCATTTCGCGATCTTTTTCAAGCTGCAGTTCGATTCGCTTCTGATATTGTTTCAGTTTATCTCTTTGTTGTTTGAGTTGCTGCAATTTTTAAATTTTATTTTTCAGTATTGCATTTTTTTAACTTGTTTTGCGTCTTTACCAGAACTGCTTTGTCTTGTTCCGTCACTCTGCTCACTTTGGCCTTGGCCGACGATTTTCCGAAAATGTTGCCCATTTTTCGTCCGCTGCTGATTTATATCACAATTTTGTTAGGGACAAATGATTCCCTAATTAGATTAACATAAAAATAATAATTTGGTTTTTGGGAAAAATCGTACAAAAGTTTATTTCTCTGATCAGATGAGTCAATGTTTTTGTTATCGCTTTGTTTTGACTTTTCTCGGTTTGCCCCTGTGGTGAATTTTATTGATATTTCGGTTTACAGTTACAGGGTTGTAGTTTAAAACTAAAAACTAAAAACTAAAAACTAAAAACTAAAAACTAAAAACTAAAAACTAAAAACTAAAAACTAAAAACTAAAAACTAAAAACTAAAAACTAAAAACTAAAAACTAAAAACTAAAAACTAAAAACTAAAAACTAAAAACTAAAAACTAAAAACTAAAAACTAAAAACTAAAAACTAAAAACTAAAAACTAAAAACTAAAAACTAAAAACTAAAAACTAAAAACTAAAAACTAAAAACTAAAAACTAATAACTAAAAACTAAAAACTAAAAACTAAAAACTAAAAACTAAAAACTAAAAACTAAAAACTAAAAACTAAAAACTAAAAACTAAAAACTAAAAACTAAAAACTAAAAACTAAAAACTAAAAACTAAAAACTAAAAACTAAAAACTAAAAACTAAAAACTAAAAACTAAAAACTAAAAACTAAAAACTAAAAACTAAAAACTAAAAACTAAAAACTAAAAACTAAAAACTAAAAACTAAAAACTAAAAACTAAAAACTAAAAACTAAAAACTAAAAACTAAAAACTAAAAACTAAAAACTAAAAACTAAAAACTAAAAACTAAAAACTAAAAACTAAAAACTAAAAACTAAAAACTCAAAACTAAAAACTAAAAACTAAAAACTAAAAACTAAAAACTAAAAACTAAAAACTAAAAACTAAAAACTAAAAACTAAAAACTAAAAACTAAAAACTAAAAACTAAAAACTAAAAACTAAAAACTAAAAACTAAAAACTAAAAACTAAAAACTAAACACTAAAAACTAAAAACTAAAAACTAAAAACTAAAAACTAAAAACTAAAAACTAAAAACTAAAAACTAAAAACTAAAAACTAAAAACTAAAAACTAAAAACTAAAAACTAAAAACTAAAAACTAAAAACTAAAAACAAAAAACTAAAAACTAAAAACTAAAAACTAAAAACTAAAAACTAAAAACTAAAAACTAAAAACTAAAAACTAAAAACTAAAAACTAAAAACTAAAAACTAAAAACTAAAAACTAAAAACTAAAAACTAAAAACTAAAAACTAAAAACTAAAAACTAAAAACTAAAAACTTATCAAAAAATCTGAGATCCGGCCTCACAAAATGGTATAAATAACACTTAAGACCCAAGTAACGTTTTAGGCTTTATCATAGCTTTTACAACCGCTATAAAACCTAACAGCCAAAACAACATTAAAACCACTTAGTCGTAACAAGATCCCCAAAACTTAAACCCAAATGGATCTCCGCAAAAGGTTCTTACGGCCTTTTTATAAAACCTTCATATGAGTTCAAGGCTTTACAACTGAATCCTAACAACCTCCTCAAATCCTTATTAAAAACGAAGTTGACTTCTTAGCTGTCGGCCACCATTGCTAGTACCAACCACTAGTGTCTGGGCTCCTAAGTGTATGAAAGTATGGCACGATGCGACGGCGCCGAATACCCATATTTACACAAAGAATTTTAGAGCGCCCGCCGCGGGATTCGAATCGGCGACCTCTGAATTGTGAGTCCAGTGCGCGGTCCGATTGATCCACACGGGCGGGAATCCTTAATAAACCTATGTTAAAACCTATTCAGAAGTTATGGAAAAAATACATTTCATACGTCTCCAAAGTTATGCCAAACAGGTTATATTCTGGCAACAAAAAGTCTTTGTCTTGCCAAACGATATTATGGAGATGGTTGTCAAAGGAGTTTAAGGGGTAACTTGACTTGCCACCCTGCCAATATTTTTTACGCTTTGATTTTTTAGAATTTTTTAACGGTGTATATCAAAAATCCAAGAACGTAAGCTTGTTGTATACATGTTTGTGAATATTTGGTGAAAGTTTGATGCAATTTGGATGATTTTTAGAAAAACTGAGTGGTCCATAAACAACGTAGTTTTGAAAAATAGAGTATTTTGCTTTTGTAACGCAAGTTTCCCGTTATGAATCTAACAATATGGGTATCAAAATTCATGATTATGAAGCACCAACTCAAAACTGGTCATTGGGAATGCTTTGGTGGCCACTGGACAACCCGGAACCGGTTCCGGAGAATTCTGGGGAACCTACGGACAGGTCAATACTTTGTCAAACAAAAACCAGCCAAACAGGATTTAAATTACAGCGCATCCAACATCATTTTGATATATGATCACCAGAACCGATATTGGACCGACCTGGCCACTTTGGAACCGGTTCTAGGTACCCCAGCGGAACTCGGAATTTGGCCAACCACGCAGTTATTCCAGAATTATTTTTATTCAAGCAATATGGGTGTCAAAGTTCACCATTTTTAACAAGGAGATCATTCATATTGTCCAAGGTTATTTTTGGATCGACCTGGCCACTTTGGAACCGGTTCCAAGTACCCCAGCGGAACTCGGAATATGGCCAACCACGCAGTAATTCCAGAATTATTTTTGTTCAAGCAATATGGGGGTCAAAGTTCACCATTTTGAACAAGGAGATCATTTATATTGTCCAAAATCATTTTTGGACCGACTTGGACACTTTGGAACCGGTTCCAGGTACCCCAGCGGAACTCGGAATATGGCCAACCACGCAGTTATTCCAGAATTATTTTTGTTCAAGCAATATGGGGGTCAAAGTTCACCATTTTTAACAATGAATGAATGATCTCCAAGAATGTAAGCTTGTATACAACAAGCTTACATTCTTGGATTTTTGATATACATCGTTAAAAAATTCTAAAAAATCAAAGCGTAAAAAATATTGGCAGGGTGGTAAGTCAAGTTACCCCTTAAAGTTTTAAGTGCGCTTTTTGCATGCCTAATGACACTTGACAGCTACAACACCCTTGGTTTTAAAGAAGCTTGGAATAAAACCGTTTGGCATGGCATTGCCATCTGGTTTTCAAACTCTCTTAAAACTTTCATAAAAACAGTTGGCTTTTATTTTCACCAGGTTTTATGTCCGAGGCATAAAACCTTGTTAGATCCCAATAATAAGCTTTTGCTTATTGGTTGCGGTGAATGCCGAAATAAAGCTACTAAGCAATCAAGACGCTACCATAAAACCTCAATAAAACTAGCTGGTGGCTAGTTGGTTTTAAAATGTTACATTGGGAGCCTTTTTTTTTTTTTTAATTTATATTTATTCAGATTTTTTTTTCCTTATACATTCATTCAGTTAAAATATTATTGGGTGTCCAATCACAATCGATGACTTTTCACCTCAATTTTATATACTGAGCAGTTCTCTACCAAAACCGGAAATGGATTTTATTTGTATTTTTTGATTTGGCTCAAACTTTGTGGGGGCCTTCCCTTTGACCAAATATGCTATTTTGTGTCATTGGTTCACCCATACAAGTCTCCATACAATTTTGGCAGCTGTCCATACAAAAATGGTATGTAAATATTCAAACAGCTGTAACTTTTGAGTGAATTTTCTGATCAATTTGGTGTCTTCGGCAAAGTTGTAGGTATTGTTGAGGACTTTTGAGAAAAAAATAGGCACACGGAAAAAAAAATTTGCACATTTTTTTATCAACTTTTTTTTCACTAAAACTCAATTTCCCAAAATACGTATTTTTTGATTTTCGAGATTTTTTGATATGTTTTAGGGGACAAAAATTCGCAACTTTTGAGCCATAGAGAAACATGGTCAAAAAATCTGCCGCCGAGTTATGATTTTTTGAAAAAATAGTAGTTTCATGCAAAAACAAGTTTGACATTATTTTTTAATGCAAAATTGAATTTGCAATCGAAAAGTACTTTACAGATTTTTTGATAAAAGGCTCCGTTTTCAAAATATAGCCACCAAATTTTGATTTTAGCGAAATATTTGGAGTTTTTCAATTTTTAAAAATAGTGACCATGAGTTACCATTTCTAAAAATATTTTTTTTTAAAAGTTCAGAAAATTTGTTATAAAATTGTCTAAGAGACATTGAAGATTGGACCTCGGGTTGCTGAGATAGAGCCGCTTTAAGAAAAAGAAACACGAAAATTGAAATTTTCTAAATCTCACCAAAACAGCCCACCATTTTCTAATGACGATATCTCAGCAACTAATGGTTGGATTTTCAATGTTAATACATGAAACATTCGTAAAATTTTCCGATCTTTTCGAAAAAAATATTTTGAAAATTTTTAAATCAAGACTAACATTTTAAAAGGGCTAAACATTGAATATTACGCCCATTTAAAATGTTTGTCTTGATTTAAAAAATTTCAAAATATTTTTTTCGAAAAGATCGGAAAATTTCACGAATTTTTCATGTATTAACATTGAAAATCCGACCATTAGTTGCTGAGATATCGTCATTAGAAAATGGTGGGCTGTTTTGGTGAGATTTAGAAAAATTCAATTTTCGTGTTTCTTTTTCTTAAAGCGGCTGTATCTCAGCAACGTGAGGTCCAATCATCAATGTCTCTTAGACAATTTTATAGCAAATTTTCTGAACTTTTAAATTTTTTTTTTTTAAATTATCACTCATGGTCACTATTTTTAAAAATTGAAAAACTGCAAATATTTCGCTAAAATCAAACTTTTGGTGGCTATATCTTGAAAACGGAGCCCTTTATCAAAAAATCTGTAAAGTACTTTTCGATTGCAAATTCAATTTTGCATTTAAAAATAATGTCAAACTTGTTTTTGCATGAAACTTCGATTTTTTCCAAAAATCACTGTTTTTTCAAAAAATCATAACTCGGCGGCAGATTTTTTGACCATGTTTCTCTATGGCTCAAAAGTTGCGGATTTTTGTCCCCTAAAACATATCAAAAAATCTCGAAAATCAAAAAATACGTATTTTGGGAAATTGAGTTTTAGTGAAATAAAGTTGATAAAAAAATCTGCAAATTTTTTTTCCGTGTACCTATTTTTTTCTCAAAAGTCCTCAACAATACCTACAACTTTGCCGAAGACACCAAATTGATCAGAAAATTCACTCAAAAGTTACAGCTGTTTGAATATTTACATACCATTTTTGTATGGACAGCTGCCAAAATTGTATGGAGACTTGTATGGGTGAACCAATGACGCAAAATAGCTTATTTGGTCATAGGGAAGTAATGATTTTTGTCGAAATGCATCAATTATCTTATTGGATATAACATCCAAAGTGTCAACTTCGGCTATTTGATGAAGTTCACTGGTGCTGAACCAGGGAGGAAGTTTCAGAATCATTTTCAGAATTTTGTTCTGAATCCTCTGAAGTATTTTCTTCCTGGTTAAGCAACAGCTTGTCCAGATCGGCACAGCATAAAGCATGGCAGGTCTGAAAATTTGTTTATAAATTAACAGTTTATTCTTGAGACAAAGTCTAGAATTCCTGTTTATAAGTGGATACAAACATTTAATATATTTGTTACATTTAACCTGTATACTTTCAATGTGATCCTTGTAAGTAAGGTTTTTGTCAAAAGCAAGTCCAAGATATTTCACTTGATCCTCCCACTCTAAATTTACCTCATTCATCTTTATAATGTGATGACTTTTTGGTTTAAGAAAATCAGCCCTTGGTTTGTGAGGGAAAATAATAAGTTGAGTTTTTGCAGCATTTGGAGTAATTTTCCATTCTTTCAAATAAGAATTGAAAATATCCAAGCTTTTTTGTAATCTTCTTGTGATGACACGAAGGCTTCTACCTTTGGCGGAGATGCTTGTATCATCAGCAAAAAGTGATTTCTGACATCCTGGGGGCAAATCAGGCAAGTCAGAAGTAAAAATATTGTATAAAATTGGACCCAAAATGCTTCCTTGAGGGACGCCAGCACGTACAGGTAGTTGATCAGATTTGCTATTCTGATAACATACCTGCAGAGTACGATCCGTCAAATAATTTTGAATAATTTTCACGATATAAATCGGAAAATTAAACCTTTTTAATTTCGCAATCAAACCTTTATGCCA
>NW_026292850.1:0-70000 GCF_016801865.2 Culex pipiens pallens | reverse complement strand
GTTGTTGTTTTTTTTGTTGTTTGTGGTTGTTGTGTTTTGTGTTGTGTTTTGTGTTGTGTTGTGTTTTTGTTGTTTTTGTTGTGTTTTTGGTTTGTTGTTTTTGTTTTGTTTTTGTTTGTTGTTTTTGTTGTTTGGTTGTGTTTTGTGTTGTTTTTTTTGTTTTGTTGTGTTTTTTGTTTGTTGTGTTTTTTTGTGTGTTTGTGTTTTGTTTTTTGGTTGTTGTTTTGTTTGTGTTGTTGTTTTTTGTGTGTTTTGTTGTTTGTTGTTGGTTGTTGTGTTTGTTTGTTGTTTGTTGTGTTTGTTTTGTTTGTTTGTTTTGTTGTTGTTTGTTTTTTGTTTGTGGTGTTTGTGTTTGTTGTTTTGGTTTTTTTTTGTTTTTGTTTTGTTTTGTGTGTGTTTTTGGTGTTGTTTGTTGTTGTTTTGTTGTTTGTGTGTTGTTTTGTGGTTTGTTTGTTGTGTTTTTTGTTTTTGGTGTTTTTGTTTTGTTTTTGTTTTGTTGTTGTTTTGTGTGTTTGTTTTTTGTTTTGTGTTTGTGTTTTTGTTTTGTTGTTTGTGTGTTTTGTGTTTGTTTTGTTTGTTTGTTGTTGTTGTTGGTTTGTTGTGTTTTTGTTGTTGTTTGTTTGTTTGGTTTGTGTTTGTGTGGTTGTTTTTTTTGTGTTTGTTTTTGTTTTTGTTTTTGTTGTTTTGTTGTTTTGTGGTGTTGTTGTTTTTGGTGTTTTGTTTTTGTTGTTTGTGTTTGTTGTTTGTTTTGTTTGTTTTGTGTGTGTTTTGTTTTTTGTTTGTTGTTGTTTTTTTGGTTTGTTTTTGTTGTTTGTTGTTGTGTTGGGTTTGTTGTGTTTTTGTGTGTTTGTTTTTTTGTTTTGTTTTTGTGTTTTGTGTTGTTGTTGTTTTTTTGTGTTGTTGGTTTGTTGTGTTTGTTTTGTGTGGTGTGTTTTTGTTTTGTGTTTTTTGTGTTGTTTTGTGTGTTGTGTTTGGTTTGTTTTTTTGTTGTTTGTGTTTTTGTTGTGTTGTTTTGTTGTTTTGTTGTTTTGTTGTTTTTTTGTTTGGTGTGTTGTTTTTTGTTGTGTTTGTGTTTGTTTGTTTTTTGTGGTTGTGTTTTGTTTTTGTTGTTTTGTGTTTTGTGTTTTGTTTGTTGGTTTTTGTTTGTGTTTTGTTTGTTGTTTTGTGGTTTGTTGTTTGTTTTGTTTTTGTTGTTGGTTGTGTGTTGTTTTTTGTGTTGTTTGTTTGTTGGTGTTGTTGTTTTGTTGTTGGGTTTTGTGTTTTGTTTTTGTTGTGTTTTTTGTTGTTTGTGTGTTGTTGTTTGTTGGTTGTTTGTTTTGGTTGTTGTTTTGTTGTTTTGTTTGTGGTTGTTTTGTGTTGTTTGTTTGGTGTTGTGTTTTTGTTGTTGTTGTTGTGTTGGTTTTGTGTGTTGGTTTGGTTGTGTTGTGGTTGTGGTTTGTTTTGTTTTGTGTGTTTGTGTTGTGTTTTTTGGTTTGTTTTGTTGTTTTGTTTTTGTTTTGTTTTTGTGTTTTTTTGTGGTTGTGTGTGTTGTTGTTTTGTTTTTGTTTTGTGTTTGTTTGTTTTTGTTGTTTGTTGGTGTTTTGTGGTTGTTTGTTTTTGTTTTTGTGTTGTTTGTGTTGTGTTGTGTGTTGTTTGTGGTTGTGTTTTTGTTTGTTGTGTTGTGTTTTGTTTTTGTGTGTTTGTGTTTGTTGTTTGTGTTTTGTTTGTTTTGTTGTGGTTTTGGTGTTGTGTTTGTGTGTTTTTGTTTGTTTGTTGTGTTTGTTTTTGTGTTTTGTTGTTTTTTTTTTGTGTGTTGTTTGTTGTGTTTTGTGTTGTTTGTGTTTGTTTTTGTGTTTTGTGGTTTTTTGTTTTGTTTTGTTTGTGTGTTGTTGGTTGTTTTTGTGTTTGTGGTTGTGTGTTTTGTTTGTGTTTTGTTTGTGTGTTGTGTTGTTTTGTGTTGTGTTGTGTTTGTGTTGTTTTGTTGTGTGTTTGTGTTTTGTTTGTTGTTGTTTGTGTTGTGTGTTTGTTGTGTTGTTGTTTGTGTTTTTGGTGTGTGTGTTTGTTTTTGTTGTGTTTTTGGTTTTTTTTGTTTGTGGTGTTGTTGTTTGTGGTTGTTTTGTTGTTGTTTGTTGTTTGTTGTTTGTTGTTTGTTGTTTGTTGTTTGTGTTTTGTTGTGTGTGGTTTGTTGTTTGTTGTTTGTTGTTTGTTGTTTGTTGTTTGTTGTTTGTTGTTTGTTTGTGTGTTTGTGTTGTGTTTTGTTGTTGTTGGTGTTGTTTTGTTTGTTTGTGTTTGTTTTTGTTTGTTGTGTGTTGTGGTTTGTTTTTGTTGTTTTTGGTTGTGTTTGTTGTGTTTTTTTTTTGTTGTGTGTTGTTTGTTTGTTGTTGTTGTGTTTGTGTTGTTTTTTTGGTGTTGTTGTTGTTTTTTGTGTTTTTGTTGTTTGTTGTGTTTGTTTGTGTGTTTTTTGTTGTTTTGGTGTTTTTGTTGTTTTGTTTGTTGTTTTGTTTTTGTGTTGTTTTTTTTGTTGTTTGTTGTGTTTGTGTTGTTTGTTTTGTTTGTTTTGTGTTGTTTTTGTTGTGTTTTTGTTTTGTTTGTGTTGTTTTTGTTTTTGGTGTTTGGTGTTGTTTGTTGTTTGTGTTTTGTGTGTTGTTGTTTGTTGTGTTGTTTGTTTTGTGTTTGTTGGTTTTGTTGTTGTGTGTTTTTTGTGTTTTTTTTTGTGTTGTTTGTTGTTTTGTGTTTGTTGTTTGTTGTTTGTTGTGTTTGTTGTTGTTGTTTTTGTTGTGTGTGTTTGTTTTTGTTTTTTTTGTTTTTTTTTTTTTTTTTTTTTTTGTTTGTTGTTGTGTTTTTGTTTTGTTGTTTTGTTGTTTTTGTTTGTTTTGTTTTTTTTTTGTTGTTTTTTTTTTGTGTTGTTTTGTTGTTTTGTTGTTTTGTTGTTTTGTTGTTTTGTTGTTTTGTTGTTTTGTTGTTGTGTTGTTTTGTTGTTTTGTTGTTTTGTTGTTTTGTTGTTTTTTGTGTTGTTTGTGTTTTTGTGTTTGTGTTTGTGTTGTTGTTTTTGTTTTTTTGTGTTGTGTTGTTGTTTGTGTTTGTTGTGTGTTTGTTTTGTGTTGTTGTTTTTGTGTTGTTTTTGTTGTTTTTTGTGTTTTTGTTGTTTTGTTGTTTGTTTGTGTTTGTTTGTTGTTGTGGTTGTTGTTTGTTTGTTGTGTTTGTTTTGTGTTGTTTGTTTTGTGTTTTTGTGTTGTGTTTGTGTTTGTTTGTTGTTTGTTTTTGTTGTTTTGTTTTGTTGGTTGTGTTTGTTTTGTTTGTGTTTTGTTTGTGTTGTGTTTTTGTTTTTGTGTTTGTGTTTTTTGTTGGTTTTGTGTTGTGTTTTTGTTGTTTTGTTGTTTGTTTTGTGTTTGTGTTTTTTGTTTGTTTGTTTTTTGTGTTGTGTTTGGTGTTTGTTGTTTTTGTGTTTTTGTTGTGGTTTTGTTGTTTGTG
The DNA here is from genome assembly GCF_016801865.2 of Culex pipiens pallens. Taxonomy (NCBI): domain Eukaryota; kingdom Metazoa; phylum Arthropoda; class Insecta; order Diptera; family Culicidae; genus Culex; species Culex pipiens. The sequence goes on along the minus strand of NW_026292850.1, from coordinate 66,550 downwards.
TTGTTGTTTTGTGTTTGTGTTTTGTTGTTTTTTGTGTTGTTGTGTTTTTTGTGTTGTTGTTTTTGTTTGTGTTTGTTGTTTGTTTTGTTTTTTTGTTTGTTGTGTTGTGTTTTGTTTTGTGTGTTTTGTTGTTTTTGTGTTTGTTTTTTGTGTTTTGTTGTGTTGTTTTTGTTTTTGTTTGTTGGTGTTTGTTTTGTGTGTTTTTGTTTGTTGTTTGTTGTTGTTGTGTTTTGTTGTGTGTTTGTTGTTTTTTTTGTTGTTTGTGTTGTTTTTGTGTTTGTTTTTGTTTTGTGTTGTTTTGTTTGTTGTGTGTGTTTGTTTTTTTTTGTGTTTGTGTTTGTTTTTGTGTTTGTTTTTTTGTTGTTTTGTTTGTTGTTTGTTTGTTGTGGTGTTGTTGTTTGTTTGTGTTGTGTTGTTTGTTGTTTGTTTGTTGTGTTTGTGTTTGTTTTTTGTTGTTGTTTGTGTTGTTTTGTTTTGTGTTTGTTGTTTGTTGTTGTGTTTGTTGTGTTTGTTTGTTGTTTTTGTTGTTTGGTTTTTGTTGTTTTGTGTGTTTTTGTTTTTGTTTGGTTGTTTTGTTTTTTGTGTTGTTTTTGTTTGTGTGTTGTTTGTGTGTTTTTGTTTTTGTGTTTTGTTTTGTGTTTTGTTGTGTTGTTGTTTGTTTGTTGTTTTTGTTTTTGTGTTGTTTTGTTTGGTTGTTTTGTTGTGTTGTTGTGTTTGTTGTTTGTGTTTGTTTGTTTTTGGTGTTGTTTGTTTGTGTTTTGTTTTGTTGTTTTTGTTTGTTGGTTTGTGTTTTGTTGTGTTGTGTTTGTGTGTGTTTTTTGTTGTGTTTTGTTTGTTGTTTTTGTGTTTGTTGTGTTTTGTGTTGTTTGTTTTGTTTTTTTGTGTTGTTTTTGTTGTTGTTTTGTTTTGTTGGTGTTTTGTGTTGTTGTTGTTGTTTTGTTTGTGTGTTTTTGTTTTTTGTTTTGTGTTGTTTTTGTTTGTGTTGTGTTTGTTGTTTTGTGTTTTTGTTGTTTTGTTGTTTTGTTGTTTTGTTGTTTTGTTGTTTTGTTGTTTTGTTGTTTTGTTGTTTTGTTGTTTTGTTGTTTTGTTTTTTGTTGTTTTGTTGTTTGTTGTTTGTTTTTTGTGTTTTTGTTTTGTGTTTTTTTGTTTGTGTGTGTTTTGTTTGTTTGTTTTGTGTTTGTTGTTTTGTTGTTGTTGTGTTTGTTGTTTTGTTGTTTTTGTTTGTTTGTTGTTTTGTTTTTTGGTTTGTTTGTTTGTTGTTTTTTGTGTTGTTGTTGTGTTTTGTTTTTGTTTTTTGTGTTTGTGTTGTTTGTGTTTTTTGTTTTTTGTTTTTTGTTTTTTGTTTTTTGTTTTTTGTTTTTTGTTTTTTGTTTTTTGTTTTTTGTTTTTTGTTTTTTGTTTTTTGTTTTTTGTTTTTTGTTTTTTGTTTTGTGTGTTTTGTTTTTTGTTTTTTGTTTTTTGTTTTGTTGTTTGTTTTTTGTTTTTTGTTTTTTGTTTTTTGTTTGTTGTTTTGTTTTTTGTTTTTTGTTTTTTGTTTTTTGTTTTTTGTTTTTTGTTTTTTGTTTTTTGTTTTTTGTTTTTTGTTTTTTGTTTTTTGTTTTTTGTTTTTTGTTTTTTGTTTTTTGTTTTTTGTTTTTTGTTTTTTGTTTTTTGTTTTTTGTTTTTTGTTTTTTGTTTTTTGTTTTTTGTTTTTTTGTTTGTTGTTTTTGTGTTTGTTGTTTGTTGTTTGTTGTTTGTTGTTTGTTGTTTGTTGTTTGTTGTTTGTTGTTTGTTGTTTGTTGTTTGTTGTTTGTTGTTTGTTGTTTGTTGTTTGTTTGTTGTTGTTTTGTTGTGTTGTTGTTTTTTGTTTTGTGTTTGTTTGTTTTGTTTGTTTTTGTTTTTGTTGTGTGTTGTTGTTTTTGTTTGTTTGTTGTGTTGTTTTGTGTTTTGTTGTGTTTTTGTTTTTGTGTTTGTTGTTTGTTTGTGTTTTGTTTGTTGTTGTGTTTTGTGTTTTGTTTTTGTTGTTTGTTGTTTGTTGTTTTGTTTTTGTTTTTTGTGTTTGTTTTTGTGTTGTTTTTTTTTTTGTTTGTGTTTTTGTTGTTGTGTTTTGTTGTTTTGTTTTTTGTTTTTTGTTTTTTGTTTTTTGTTTTTTGTTTTTTGTGTTTTGTTTGTTGTTTGTTGGTGTTTTGTTGTTGTTTTTTTGTGTTTTGTGTGTTTGTTGTGTGTTTGTGTTTGTGTTTTGTGTGTTTTGTTTGTGTTGTTGTTTGTTTGGTGTTTTTTGTTTTTTGTTTTTTGTTTTTTGTTTTTTGTTTGTTGTTTTGTTTGTTTTTTGTTTGTTTGTTTTTGTTGTTGTTTTGTTTTTGTTTTGTGTGTTGTTTGTTGTTTGTGTTGTTTTGTTTTTGTGTGTTTTTGTGTTTTGGTTGTGTTTTTGTGTTGTTGTTTTGTTTGTTTGTGTTGTGTTTTTGTTTTGTGTTTTTGTTTTTGTTTGTTTGTTTTTTGTGTTTTTTTGTTGTGTTGTGTTTTGTTTTGTTGTTTTGTGTTGTTTGTTGGTTTGTGTTTTTGTGTTTTTGTGTGTTTGTTTTTTGTTGTGTTGTTTTTGTTTGTTTTTTGTTTTTTGTTTTTTGTTTTTTGTTTTTTGTTTTTTGTTTTTTGTTTTTTGTTTTTTGTTTTTTGTTTTTTGTTTTTTGTTTTTTGTTTTTTGTTTTTTGTTTTTTGTTTTTTGTTTTGTGTGTTTTGTTGTTTGTTGTTTGTTGTTTGTTGTTTGTTGTTTGTTGTTTGTTGTTTGTTGTTTGTTGTTTGTTGTTTGTTGTTTGTTGTTTGTTGTTTGTTGTTTGTTGTTTGTTTTGTGTTGTTTGTTTTTTGTTTTTTGTTTTTTGTTTTTTGTTTTTGTTTTTTGTTTTTTGTTTTTTGTTTTTGTGTGTTTGTTGTGTTTTTGTTTTTGTTGTTGTTTTGGGTTTTGTTTTGTGTTGTTTTGTTTGTGTTTTGTTGTTTTGGTGTGTTTTGTTTGTTTTTTGTGTTGTTTTTGTGTTTTGTGTTGTTTTGTTTGTTGTTGTTGTGTTTTGTGTTTTTTGTGTGTTTTTGTTTTTGTTTTGTTTTGTTGTTGTGTTTGTTTTGTTGTTTTGTGTTTGTGTTTGTTTGGTGTTTTTTGTTTGTGTTTTGTGTTGTGTTTGTGTTTTGTTTTTTGTGTTGTTGTTTGTTGTTTTTTGTTTGTGTTTTTTTGTGTTTTGTTTGTTGTTTTTGTGTTGTTTGTGTTTTTGTTGTTTGTTTTTTGTTTTTTATTGTTTGTTTTTTGTTGTTGTGTTTTTGTTGTTTGTGTTTTTGTTTTTGTTTGTGTTTGTGTGTTGTGTTTGTTTGTTTGTTTTGTGTTTTGTTTTTGTTTTTGTTTTTGTTTTTGTTTTTGTTTTTGTTTTTGTTGTTTGTTTGTTTTGTGTTTGTTGTTTGTTGTTTGTTTTTTGTTGTTTGTTGTTTGTTGTTTGTTGTTTGTTGTTTGTTGTTTGTTGTTTGTTGTTTGTTGTTTGTTGTTTGTTGTTTGTTGTTTGTTGTTTGTTGTTTGTTGTTTGTTGTTTGTTTGTGTTTTTGTTTTGTTGTGTTTTGTTGTTTTTGTTGTTTTGTTTGTTTGTTTGTTTGTGTTTTTGTTGTTTGTTTTGTTGTTGTTTGTGTTTTGTTTGTTGTTGTTTTTGTTTGTTGTTGTTTTGTTTTGTTGTGTGTTGTTTGTGTTTTGTTTTGTTTTTGGTTGTTTTGTTTGTGTGTTTTGTGTTTTTTGTTTGTTTGTTGTGTTTGTTTTGTGTTGTTGTTGTTTGTGTTTGTTGTTGTTGTTTGTGTTGTGTTTGTTTTGTGTTTTGTTTGTTGTGTGTTTTGTTTGTTTGTTTTGTTGTTGTGTTTTGTTGTTTGTGTGGTTTTGTTGTTTGTGTTTTGTGTTTTGTGTTGTTGTTTGTTGTTTTGGTTTGTTTGTGTTGTGTTGTTTGTGTTGTTTTTGTTGTGTTTGTTTGTTGTGTTTTGTGTTGTGTTGTGTTTGTTTTTGTTGTTTGTGTTGTTTTGTTTTGTGTTTGTTTTTGTTTGTGTTTGTTGTTGTTTGTGTTGTTTTTGTGTTTGTTGTTGTTTTGTTGTTTTGGTTTGTTTTGTTGTTGTTTGTTTTTGTTTGTGTTGTTTTTGTTTGTTGTGTGTTTTTGTGTTTTGGTGTTGTTTGTTTGTTGTTTTGTTGTTTTTGTTGTTGTTTTGTGTTTTTGGTTGTTTTGTGTGTTGTTGTTTGTTTTGTTTGTTGTGTGTTGTTTTGTTTGTTTGTGTTGTGTGTTGTGTTTGTTTGTTTGTTTGTTTTGGTTTGTTTGTTTGTGTTTGTTTGTGTTTTGTTGTTTGTGTTTTGTTGTTTTGTTTGTGTTGTGTGTTGTTTGTGTGTTGTGTTTGTTTTGTGTGGTTTGTGTTGTGTTTTGTTGTTTTGTTTGTGTTGTTGTGTTGTTGTTTGTGGTGTTGTTTGTTGTTTTTGTTGTGTTGTGTTGTGTTTGTTTGTTGTTTGTTTGTGTTGTTTGTTGTTGTTGGTTTTGTTTGTTGTTTTGTTGTGTTTGTTTGTTTTGTTGTTTTTTTGTTTGTGTGTTGTGTTTGTTGTTTTTTGTTTGTGTTTTGTTGTTGTTTTGTTGTGTTGTGGTTTGTTTGTTTTGTGTGTTGTTGTGTTTTGTTTGTGTTTTTGTGTTTGTGTTTTGTTTTGTGTGTTGTTGTTTTGTGTTTGTTGTGTTTGTTTTGTTTTGTTGTTGTTGTGTTTGTGTTTTTTGTTTTTTTTGTTGTTGTGTTGTTTGTTTTTTGTTTGTGTTGTTGTGTTTGTTGTTTGTTTGTTGTGTTTGTTGTTTTGTTTGTTTGTTTGTGTTTTTTGTTTTGTTTGTTGTGTGTGTTTTGTTTTGTTGTGTTTTTGTTTTGTTTGTTTTTTGTTGTTTGTTTTTGTTGTTTGTTTTGTTTTTGTTGTTGTTGTTGTTGTGTTTTTGTTGTTGTTTGTTTTGTTTGTTTGTTTGTGTTGTGTTGTGTTTGTGTTTGTGTTTTGTTTTTGTGTTGTTTGTTTGTGTGTTTGTTGTGTTTGTTGTTTTGTTGTTTTTTTGTTGTTGTGTTTTGTTTTGTTGTTGTTTGTTGTTTGTTTGTTTTTTTGTTTTGTGTTGTTTGTTGTTGTTGTGTTTTTTGTTTTGTTTTGTTGTTTGTTTGTGTTTGTGTGTTGTTGTTTTGTGTTTGTTGTTGTTTTGTGTTTTGTTGTTGTTTGTTGTTGTGTTGTTGTTTTTGTGTTTGTTGTTTGTTGTTTTTGTTTTTTTTGTGTTTGTTTTTTGTTGTTGTGTTTGTGTGTGTTTTGTTGTGTTTTTGTTGGTTGTTTGTTGTTGTTTGTGTGTTTTTGTTTTGTGGTGTTTGTTTTGTGGTTGTTTTGTGTTTTGGTTGTTTGTTTTGTGTTTGTTTTGTTTGTTGTTTGTGTTTGTTTGTTGTTGTTTGTGTTTTGTTTTGTTTGTGTTTGTTGTTTGTTGGTGTGTTTTGTTTGTTGTTGTTTGTTTGTTGTTGTGTTTTGTGTTGTTTGTTTTGTGTTTTTTGGTTGTTTGTGTGTTTTGTTTGTTTTGTTTGTGTGTTTGTGTTGTGGTTTGTTGTTTTGTGGTTTTTGTGTTTTGTTGTGTGTTGTTTTGTGTTTGTTGTTTGTGTTGTGTTGTTGTTTGGTGATGTGTTTTTTGTTTTGTTGTGTTTTTATTACCCCCCCCCCCCCCCCCCCGTGTTTTGGTTGATTTGTTTGTGATTGAAAAAGGTGTTACAAAAAAAAAAAAATGGTTTCCTTAATTGTTCCAGATAGCCGCAACAGTGGCCTTCCGCTGATCAATTCCTCCTGGCAGGTGCCGGCCATAGTGGCAATCTATCTGCTCACGGTGCTCAAGATTGGGCCCCGGTTTATGGAAAACAGGAAGGCGTACGACTTGAAGAATGTGATATGGTCCTACAACCTGTTCCAGATCTTGGCCAACGGGGCGCTGTTCTTTGCCGAGGTGAGTCCGTGCGTGACAAGTGAGGGAAAAGCTGTGAGCAAAAGTGCATTCAAAAAATCGTTGTGAAAAGTGTGACAGACATGAACTGAAAAACGAAGAAATTTCAATAGAATGTGATTCGACATACAAAAAAAATATATAAAAAAGACTTGTATAGTGAAGAATAAGCAAGTGCAATAGTTTAATTTATGTGTTCAAATAATGATAAAACTATTTTTTTAAATAATCATCATACAAATTTTCTTGGAAATTGTTTGATGGATGTTGTTTTAAAGAGCAGTTTTCTGAAACAATCATTACCGTCAGTGGGGGTGACATTGGGTCTGGGGGGTGAGATTGGGTCAAAGTGTTTTTTACGGATTTTACCATTTCTCAGGTACTTCTCAATGAAACTGAATTCTGTTAAAGGGGTTGTGTGGGGGAAATCTTAAGATGAATTCGCTGAAAAAATCTCGTTCCTAGAACAAATCCTGTTATTTTGGCAGCTCTCTCTAAAATTGAGGTACGTTTTTGGCCAAAAATGACCTCTCACATTTTTTTTTCTAATATTTTTGTTGGATTTGCTCGAAAACTACCCAAATGTTTGAAAATCTCTACTTCAAACATTGTAGCATGTCAATACGATTCCCTCGAACAAGAATTACTATTGGATGACTTGTTTTTTACCATATCGTTGTATTTGAGCATCATTTTAGTTTCCCCCACTCGGTACCTCAAAAACTCTCCTGTGTTTTTTTTTGGTTTTCACCTTATAAGAAAGAGTCAAAAAAAGAGTGATTCCACATAATCCCAAGAAAGTGTAAATCCACATCTTTTTATGCGTAATTCGACATTTGTATAAATTTTTTTTGATAACATCTCTACCATTTTTAAAGGAGATATTATAAAATTTTCTTAGAAAATATTTTCAAAAAAAAAATTTATCAATAAATTTATATCCATTAGGCAATTGCAAATTTTCTATAATTATTAGAATAATAATTAGAATGCCTAATTTCGTTGAAATTTGCAAAAAAGCAAAAAAAAAAGATTTTTTTAAACGAGGCAATTCAAAATGCATTTTCAGCATTAATAATCATTTAAAGCGTGATTGAAACAGTTCAAAAAATTAAAGTTTTGTGAAATAACAATGTACCCGGGCAGACGGTTTTGCTCAAAAATCGCCAAAAAGTCGATTTTTTGGGAGGGTACAAAAATGGAGGGGGTGGTCCGATTTGGATGAAATTCGGGATTTTTGCATGTTTTGATAGTCTCAACAGCTCTGCCAAATTTGAGCAGAATCGGAGATGGTAATTTTCAAATTTGCATTTTTTCTTGCACACTTCAGGTGGAATGACCCAAATATGTTAAAGTTTTTTTTCTTTCAAACATTTCACATAAAATAAGTGGTAAAACATAAAATCTTGTCAATCTGTTTTTTTTTTCATTGAAAAAACAAATTAAGCAGTAAAATACTGACAACTAGATAAAACAACATGAACTCAATAATTCACTACCAAAATTTACAAAATTCAAAAGGAAACTTAGTAAAAACATTGTTTTACGAATTCCTAGATATTTTAAAAATCAAGCCGTTGCAAATATTTTTCAAAAATTATGTTGCCCCCCCCCCCTCTCCCCTTCAAAATTTGTAAAAAAAATCAGGGGGCAAACAAATAACATTTGTTCAAAAAACTTCAAAATTTGCATGAAAATAGAAGTCTATTCAACTCAAAATAATCTAAAATGCATTTTTCTGCATTGATAGTCATATTTAGCATGTTTGGGCTTGTTTAAAAATGTTTTGATTTTTTTTTAAATTCCAATGTACAGCAACACAAAAAAAATATTTTCCGCAAAAAATAAAATTTTCGTCAAAACTTAGATATTTTGGAAACTAATCATGTCTAAACAACTGGACAGTAGAATCAACTAATTGCATTGCTAGCAACAATTTCTTATTCTGGAAATAATCAAAATTGTAAAAATTACTGCCGTACGAGCGATTGTTCCTCTTGCCCCACATGGTCGTTTTGCCCCACCTTCCCCTACTTTTGCCAATTTTAAAAATCTGGAGTTTTTCTAAGGGTCCATTAAACCAAATTTCCAGTTTTTGCTTTTTGGGTGTTTTTAAAACCGCCTTGACCAAAAACAAAAATTTGGTTTATTGAAACTTTAAAAACTGAAAATTTGGTTTGAAATTACAAATATTATTAGGCTTATGTTATTTTTAAGGAGCGGCCATGGCTGACTGGTCACGGTGTTTGCTTTGTAAGCGAATGGTCCTGGGTTCGATTCCCATCTGCTCCCAACGAGAAAGTATAGGAAATATAAATCTTGAAACTCTGAACATGAACGAAAAATCAAAGTTGCTCGAGTCGGGGTTCGTTCCCTCGTCCTTTGCAAAGGTAGGCAAAAATGCTAACCACTATGCCATCGCGGCTTGGTGTTACTACTATATAACTATATACGTGCTGGGTCTTTGTCCATTTGACAAGGGTTCGGAAGTTCTAAATAACGTTTGAATCCGATTGGTCCAAACGTTCTTCAGGGTGGGGCTTGTCGATAAAGCTGAAGTACCTCGCGCTCGGCTAGCCAGCGTAGAAATGGGTCACCGAAGCTCGGCAGAGCTAACACCTTCCAAATGCCTATGCGAGTTATTTGCATGTATAGAATGTAGAGCTAAAAATACATGGAAACAACTCAATTTGTAAGAAGCGACCGCGTGGTCCCGTTTGTTTGGTTGCACACACACCCGGGCAGACGGTAATAACAAAATTAATAATATTTCAATAACAAATCCTGTTAAAATAACAAAAAGTGTTATTATTTTATCCTGAAGTTCAAATTCAAGAAGAAAAAATAATAACAGTTTCTGATAAAGTAACAAAATTTGGTATTGAAGTGATATTACATTGAAAATGTTTAATAACACGCTAATAAGAGGAAATGTTATACATTTCAAAAACTCTCCTAATAACAAAATTTGTTATTCGTTCGGTATACTGACTTAGAAATAAAATTACCATAAATCGCACAAATGGAAAAGTTTCTAAGTGTCCATAACACAATCTGTTATTATTTTTTCTTTTGTTGAATATGTTTAAATCTTTGGGATAATTTTGTTTAATTTCGTTGGGGTCATTATTTTGGCCATGAAATGGGGTCCTTAAACTAAAATTATTCTAAAAAGTTGAAATTTTGAAAGTTGATTTTTTTAATAATTTGATATACCGCCTAAAGGACTTTGTTTAAAATGGTTAGAACTATGCGATAATTTTGACCAATTTCGTCGGGGTCATTATTTTGGCCATGAAATGGGGTCCTTAAGCTAAAATTATTCCAAAAAGTTGAAATTTTGAAAGTTGATATTTTTAATTATTTGATATACCCCCTAAAGGACTTTGCTGAAATTGGCTAGAACTATGGGATAATTTTGAGCAATTTCGTCAGGGTCATTATTTTGGTCATGAAATGGGGTCCTTAAGCTAAAATTATTCCAAAAAGTAGAAATTTTGAAAGTTGATATTTTTAATTATTTGATATACCCCCTAAGGGACTTTGCTAAAATTGGCTAGAACTATGGGATAATTTTGACCAATTTCGTCAGGGTCATTATTTTGGCCATGAAATGGGGTCCTTAAGCTAAAATTATTCTGAAAAGTTAAAATTTTGAAAGTTGATTGTTTTAATTATTTGATATACCCCCTAAGGGATTTTACTAAAATTGGCTAGAACTATGAAATCATTTTATCGGGGTCATTTATTTCACCATGAAATGGGGTTTCAAGCTTAAAGTGATCCGATAAAATTAACTTTTGAGAGTTCATTTTTTTAAATTGTGACGATTGTCCACGCTGCATACAAAAATGTTTTTTTGCAAAATTGTCCACGAGGGGGGTTGACATTTCCAAAAAAATGTCCATGTGGTTTGTGGATGGTCCCTAAGCACAACTTTTTGTCCCTTAGATCTGGTCAAAGTCGAGGGAAGTGGGGGAAATTACAATTTCAATGTTATGCTTGAAAAATAGAACAAATGTGGGTAATTCTCCGCCAACTCACACAGCAGTTGCCCCGACCCCTCTTCGATTTGCGTGAAACTTTGTCCTAAGGGGTAACTTTTGTCCCTGATCACGAATCCGAGGTCCGTTTTTTGATATTTCGTGACGGAGGGGCGGTACGACCCCTTCCATTTTTGAACATGCAAAAAAAGAGGTGTTTTTCAATAATTTGCAGCCTGAAACGGTGATGAGATAGAAATTTGTTGTCAAAGGGACTTTTATGTAAAATTAGACGCCCGATTTGATGGCGTACTCAGAATTCCGAATAAACGTATTTTTCATCGAAAAAAACACTAAAAAAGTTTTAAAAATTCTCCCATTTTCCGTTACTCGACTGTAAAAATTTTTGGAACATGTCATTTTATGGGAAATTTAATGTACTTTTCGAATCTACATTGACCCAGAAGGGTCATTTTTTCATTTAGAACAAAATTTTTCATTTTAAAATTTCGTGTTTTTTTCTAACTTTGCAGGGTTTTTTTTAGAGTGTAACAATGTTCTACAAAGTTGTAGAGCAGACAATTACAAAAAAAATGATATATAGACATAAGGGGTTTGCTTATAAACATCACGAGTTATCGCGATTTTACGAAAAAAAGTTTTGAAAAAGTTGGTCGTCATCGATCATGGCCGTTCATGGTCACCCGCGACAGACACGGATGACGAAACAAAGAGAAACGCAAAAAGTAACTTTTTCAAAACTTTTTTTCGTAAAATCACGATAACTCGTGATGTTTATAAGCAAACCCCTTATGTCTATATATCAAAATTTTTGTAATTATCTGTTCTACAACTTTGTAGAACATTGTTACACTCTAAAAAATAACCCTGCAAAGTTAGAAAAAACACGAAATTTTAAAATGAAAAATTTTGTTCTAAATGAAAAAATGACCCTTCTGGGACAATGTAGATTCGAAAAGAACATTAAATTTCCCATAAAATGACATGTTCCAAAAAATTTTACAGTCGAGTAACGAAAAATGGGAGAATTTTTAAAACTTTTTTAGTGTTTTTTTCGATGAAAAATACGTTTTTTCGGAATTCTGAGTACGCCATCAAATCGGGCGTCTAATTTTACATAAAAGTCCCTTTGACACCAAATTTCTATCTCATCACCGTTTCAGGCTGCAAATTACACTACTCGACAAAACAAAACTTGTGTCAAGGGATTGACGATATCTCATCGGTTCCTCAGAGAAAAGGCATCCCCGAATCCGATGCAATCGACAGAATTTGATTTTATGTCCACGCGGACTGACGAGAAGCTGGTAAATTTTTTAACATAAAAAAATCGAACAATTTAAAAAAAACTTGCGTCTCCTCCCAACTATATGAGCCATCTACAAAAATATGGAGGCGCCTGGTGCATAGCCATTTCCTTTAAGCACAACGGAAACAACCAATACAAATGTATACAAAAGTTGTCAAGTTCGGGGGGTCCACAGCTAGCATTTTTTGTACGATTATAAAAATAAATATTAAAAGTTTAAAATTAAAATATTTGAAAAACATTTTTTTTTAAATATATTTGTTTACTAAAATTTTATGTTTCTCAAAGGTCTATGGGTACTTCGGGATGTCCATGGTAATCCAAGGACTCCCTAGAGTTAAGATCTATGAGTCTACCGCCGTAACAAGCAAGAGGTCGTCGGATTTTGACCCCGGATTATGTGCGTATAGCATCAGTGGATATGGTAGACTACTATATGAATGTAATGGGATGTACATGGTCATCCAAGGACTCCCTGGAGTTAAGATCTACGAGTCTACCGCCGTAACAAGCAAGAGGTCGTCGGATTTTGACCCCGGATCATGTGCGTATAGCATCAGTGGATATGGTAGACTACTATATGAATGTAATGGGATGTACATGGTCATCCAAGGACTCCCTGGAGTTAAGATCTACGAGTCTACTGCCGTAACAAGCAAGAGGTCGTCGGATTTTGACCCCGGATCATGTGAGTATAGCATCAGTGGATATGGTAGACTACTATATGAATGTAATGGGATGTACATGGTCATCCAAGGACTCCCTGGAGTTAAGATCTACAATCAATGTAAAGTTATCGAAATATTTAAGTTTGAACGATGAACAAAAGTCCTTGCTTACCACTTTAGCCAAACGGCGACCTCTTTTTTGTTACGGCGGTAGACTCGTAGATCTTAACTCCAGAGAGCCCAACACATTTATATAGTAGTCTACCATATCCACTGATGCTATACGCACATGATCCGGGGTCAAAAGCCGATGACCTCTTGTTTGTTACGACGGTAGACTCGTAGATCTTAACTCCAGGGAGTCCTTGGATGACCATGGACATCCTATTACATTCATATAGTAGTCTACCATATCCACTGATGCTATACGCACATGATCCGGGGTCAAAATCCGACGACCTCTTGCTTGTTACGGCGCTAGACTCGTAGATCTTAACTCCAGGGAGTCCTTGGATGACCATGGACATCCCATTACATTCATATAGTAGTCTACCATAACCACTGATGCTATACGCACATGATCCGGGGTCAAAATCCGACGACCTCTTGCTTGTTACGGCGGTAGACTCATAGATCTTAACTCCAGGGAGTCCTTGGATGACCATGGACATCCCATTACATTCATATAGTAGTCTACCATAACCACTGATGCTATACGCACATGATCCGGGGTCAAAATCCGACGACCTCTTGCTTGTTACGGCGGTAGACTCATAGATCTTAACTCCAGGGAGTCCTTGGATGACCATGGACATCCCATTACATTCATATAGTAGTCTACCATATCCACTGGTGCTATACGCACATGATCCGGGGTCAAAATCCGACGACCTCTCGCTTGTTACGGCGGTAGACTCATAGATCTTAACTCCAGGGAGACCTTGGATGACCATGGACATCCCATTACATTCATATAGTAGTCTACCATATCCACTGGTGCTATACGCACATGATCCGGGGTCAAAATCCGACGACCTCTCGCTTGTTACGGCGGTAGACTCGTAGATCTTAACTCCAGGGAGTCCTTGGATGACCATGTACATCCCATTACATTCATATAGTAGTCTACCATATCCACTGATGCTATACGCACATGATCCGGGGTCAAAATCCGACGACCTCTTGCTTGTTACGGCGGTAGACTCATAGATCTTAACTCCAGGGAGACCTTGGATGACCATGGATATCCCATTACATTCATATAGTAGTCTACCATATCCACTGGTGCTATACGCACATGATCCGGGGTCAAAATCCGACGACCTCTCGCTTGTTACGGCGGTAGACTCGTAGATCTTAACTCCAGGGAGTCCTTGGATGACCATGTACATCCCATTACATTCATATAGTAGTCTACCATAACCACTGATGCTATACGCACATGATCCGGGGTCAAAATCCGACGACCTCTTGCTTGTTACGGCGGTAGACTCATAGATCTTAACTCCAGGGAGTCCTTGGATGACCATGGACATCCCATTACATTCATATAGTAGTCTACCATATCCACTGGTGCTATACGCACATGATCCGGGGTCAAAATCCGACGACCTCTCGCTTGTTACGGCGGTAGACTCATAGATCTTAACTCCAGGGAGACCTTGGATGACCATGGACATCCCATTACATTCATATAGTAGTCTACCATATCCACTGGTGCTATACGCACATGATCCGGGTTCAAAATCCGACGACCTCTCGCTTTTTACGGCGGTAGACTCGTAGATCTTAACTCCAGGGAGTCCTTGGATGACCATGCACATCCCATTACATTCATATAGTAGTCTACCATATCCACTGATGCTATACGCACATGATCCGGGGTCAAAATCCGACGACCTCTTGCTTGTTACGGCGGTAGACTCATAGATCTTAACTCCAGGGAGTCCTTGGATGACCATGGACATCCCATTACATTCATATAGTAGTCTACCATATCCACTGGTGCTATACGCACATGATCCGGGGTCAAAATCCGACGACCTCTCGCTTGTTACGGCGGTAGACTCATAGATCTTAACTCTAGGGAGTCCTTGGATTACCATGGACATCCCGAAGTACCCATAGACCTTTGAGAAACATAAAATTTTAGTAAACAAATATATTTAAAAAAAAAATGTTTTTCAAATATTTTAATTTTAAACTTTTAATATTTATTTTTATAATCGTACAAAAAATGCTAGCTGTGGACCCCCCGAACTTGACAACTTTTGTATACATTTGTATTGGTTGTTTCCGTTGTGCTTAAAGGAAATGGCTATGCACCAGGCGCCTCCATATTTTTGTAGATGGCTCATATAGTTGGGAGGAGACGCAAGTTTTTTTTAAATTGTTCGATTTTTTTATGTTAAAAAATTTACCAGCTTCTCGTCAGTCCGCGTGGACATAAAATCAAATTCTGTCGATTGCATCGGATTCGGGGATGCCTTTTCTCTGAGGAACCGATGAGATATCGTCAATCCCTTGACACAAGTTTTGTTTTGTCGAGTAGTGTTATTGAAAAACACCTCTTTTTTCGCATGTTCAAAAATGGAAGGGGTCGTACCGCCCCTCCGTCACGAGATATCAAAAAAACGGACCTCGGATTCGTGATCAGGGATAAAAGTTGCCCCTTAGGACAAAGTTTCACGCAAATCGAAGAGGGGTCGGGGCAACTTTTCCCGATTTCGTGTGAGTTGGTAGAGAATTACCCATGTATGAAATTTTACGTCTGTAAATAAGTGCACAGTGGGCGGAGCCCAAAATTGGACTTTATTGATCGTTCCCTGGTATGAAAACTAGTGTCTTTTATGTAAAAATCCAGGGAATCGATTAGTGATGGTTTCATCCACCGCACGAAACGGCAAAGGGTCCATTTTGTCCCATTTTTCAACAATTTTTCCTGAAAATCGATCTGTATTTAGAGCGAAGGCTTAATGGGGCCATCCAAAATGCACGTAATTTATGTGAAAATGTCCCAGGAATCCAGTAAAAATAATCACTTGCACCGCAAAAACCCATTTAATCCATATAACCCCAATTCCGCTAAAATATCACTTTTGGCCGTTTTCATAATAGAATACATCTTTGCTATAACTCTCGGAGCAAATGGGTAACATACACAGCAAATAAAGTAGTAATCTAGCTGCTTGTAAAAAGGCCTGGGTGTAAAATAAATTTTGCATTATTTTATGAAATTTTGTGTAATATTACACCCTGAAATATGTATCCCATCAGTAAGGGAAACCTACTTGACCGACATGTTAAGCTCACGTATACGTTTATCCTTTCCATTTTACATCGGTCTGATTGCCGAGCGGGCTAAGGCGCCAGTCCTAACTGTTGGTGCTGGGTTTGAGTCTCGTCGGTTGCAGCTTTTTTTGTGTTTACAAAAATTGTACATGCAGCGTGTAATATTAGGTGTCTTTTATGACAAAGGTGATGTGCATGTTTTTGCATGCGATTTTACCATCGGATTTTTTGCTGTGTATCACACCACTAATGACTGCTCCGCCGATCCATTTCCCCTTCCCCAGTTCTACCTAATCGGCATCCGGACGGATTTCAACTACGTGTGCCAACCGGTTGACTTTTCACCCTCGAAAACCGGCTACGAGGAGCTGTACATGACCTACGCATACTTTTTGATCAAGATCGTCGAACTGACCGACACGCTGTTCTTCGTGCTGCGCAAGAAGCAGTCCCACGTGACCTTCCTGCACGTGTATCATCACTCGATCATGCTGACGATGTCCTACCTGGCGGTGCTGTTTGTTCCGGGTTAGTGTCTTAACGAATTAGATGTTTGAATATTTTGTTTTGTAATATTTCGACTGCTTGATTGACAGGAGGCCACATCTATCTGCTCGGGCTGTGGAACACCCTGGTCCACGTGGTGCTCTACCAGTTCTACAACCTGCAGCTCTTCCAGTCCCCGTGGGCGGCCCGGTTTAAGAGCTTGCTTCCGAAGATGCAACTGGCCCAGTTCGTGCATCTGGCGTACCATTTTGGCCGACCGGCCATACTTGGAATCGACTGTGGTTTTCCGATGGTGTGGCATTGGCTTGGTTTCAGCCAGGCGTTCTTCATCCTGATCATGTCGCTTAACATCTACATAAACTCATTCATGCAAAAATCAAAGAAACAGGCTTAGATATCGGGTCATCTAAACAAAATTCGTGAATTTTGTCCAAGACTGAATGATCGACAATTATAAACTATTAGTGTTAGGATTTATTTAAATTTAACTTGATTAGGAAAATACAAATTACACAGGATATTTGGGTAAACAATACGATACACGGTAAAGTATTTTAATGTACGTACGCAGTTAATTTATTGCTCAATTGAAAATTACCACAAGTCATGGTGATATTATTTCCAAAGTTGTTCCTTGATTTGCTTGTTCTCTAAAACGAGAGCAAACCCTAATCATACGAAGGACTACGCATAATGTTATTGGTAATTGATCATTTCTGTGAAGTGATGTATCGCTTGAAAACTGGAAATGGAAATGTTTTTTGCTGGCAAATGACTCTGGAAATATTTCACCTGACAAGTTGGATAAAACTTCGGAAACATTTATCAGAATTGTCGAAAACGAGTTAAAAGCTCCATTCAGCAAACAACTTGCCTTGACGCGTATTAGAAATAAACAATAATAAATAATTTCAATAATTTTAATAACAACCCTTGAATACAACATATCACAACCATGGTTTGTTCTTTTTTCAAACTTGAAGAGAATGTACTTTTTTGACAATGGCAGGAATAAATTCTTACTGATTATTTTTTTTTCTATAGGGATTCTGCGCGTTTTTCGCCAGACCTCGGTTGCGTGTATTGAAGCCTACCCTTTTTGAACTCGCATTTTTGTTATATTTAGTTTTTTGGAAAGATCCGTCAACCATGCAGGAAATAAAAAGTAACGAGACGATTTTATTAAAATTGCAAGTGTGGCCATGTGCATCTGGAAACATTTTCACATAAAAATCCGATTATTTTGATGCAACTGAGTCGTGTGTCCAAGAAGCAAATTATGTCAAAACAACAATGCACAGTGGTCCAGATCGCATAACAATGCGAAAAATGTAGTTTCCGAAAAATGGTATGGCAAGATGGACCAACTATGGTCTTAGCCGTCAGTGCTCTGACATAGCAAAGGAAAAAAAAGTTGACATTTTGGAGCGTTGGTGTCTTCAAAAGAGTTGTTGCAAATGAGAAGGAGCAACTGTTGGTTTGGTTGAAAACTAGGGTGGTTCACTATTATAAAGATTTTAAAATTCTAACTTTTCAGGAATATTTTTGGGATTTTTTTTCGTCTCCTAGAAAGTTGTTCGGCTTGTCATTCATAAGCAGCTATGTCCAAGACACCAAAATTTTATCTCGTAATCTACGCGTTCCACGACCATTTTAAGGTCAAAAAGATGTAAATTTAAAACTTAAATCTCGAAAAGGCGCAGACCAAATTTTGAGCGCCAGGATGCATTCGAAAGAGGAGATCCAGCACTACAACCGCTGCTGGTGTTAGGGATGCGGTTAGCTTACATCAATTGAAAACGAGTTAAATTGAAATGCTGTCAAAGGAAATCAATATTTGGGTTGTTATGTCAATAAATTTAAATTTAGGTACATATTTGGAAAAAATAAATGAATTTAAGCGCCATTTTCGGTGTGGTGCTGTTATTTCAGGTCTTTTCTAAGACCTTAGCTTTATAATTTGTCTAAATTCACATACCCCCTGCCCCAGCAGCAACTTTTTTCTGTATTTTTCTTATTTAGATGAAAAAATATCCGGATAGCGGATAATTACGGATAATTATCCGGATATCCGTAAATCCGGATATTATCCGGATCATCTACCGGATTCGGATATTCGGATATCCGGATAACGGATATATCCGGCCAAACCCCGCATCCCTAGTTGGTGTTGGAGTTTTTCTTTATTTCAAGATATCTTCATTTGGAAATGTATAATTTTCAAGGGAAAAGTGTATGGGACCACACTAACGAAATATAAAAAAATGTCCAACTATATGTTTTCCATGTAATTTTGCCCGCTGAATCTGTATCTGCGCTCAGAATTGAGAATCATATTATAATACGTATTTTTTGATTTTCGAGATTTTTTTATATGTTTTAGGGGACAAAAATCCGCAACTTTTGAGCCATAGAAAAACATGGTCAAAAAATCTGCCGCCGAGTTATGAATTTTTGAAAAAATAGTGATTTTTGGAAAAAATTAAAGTTTCATGCAAAAACAAGTTTGACATTACTTTTTAATGCAAAATTGAATTTGCAATCGAAAAGTACTTTACAGATTTTTTGATAAAGGGCTCCGTTTTCAAGATATAGCCACCGAAAGTTTGATTTTAGCGAAATATTTGCAGATTTTCAATTTTTAAAAATAGTGACCATGAGTGACCATTTCTAATTTTTTTTTTAAAGTTCAGAAAATTTGCTATAAAATTGTCTAAGAGACATTGAAGATTGGACCTCGGGTTGCTGAGATAGAGCCGCTTTAAGAAAAAGAAACACGAAAATTGAAGTTTTCTAAATCTCACCAAAACAACCCACCTTTTTCTAATGACGATATCTCAGCAATTAATGGTCCGATTTTCAATGTTAATATATGAAACATTCGTGAAATTTTCCGATCTTTTCGAAAAAAATATTTTGAAAATTTTTAAATCAAGACTAACATTTTAAAAGGGCCAAATATTGAATATTACGCCCATTTAAAATGCTAGTCTTGATTTAAAAATTTTCAAAATATTTTTTTGAATAACAACCCTTGAATTTTTAATTTTAATTGCTGAGATATCGTCATTAGAAAATGGTGGGATGATTGGGTGAGACTTAGAAAACTTCAATTTTCGTGTTTCTTTTTTTTTAAGCCACTGTATTCCAGCAACCAGAGGTCCAATCTTCAATGTCTCTTAGACAATTTTATAGCAAATTTTCTGAACTTTTCAAAAAATATATTTTTAGAAATGGTCACTCATGGTCACTATTTTGAAAAATTGAAAAACTGCAAATATTTCGCTGAATCAAACTTTCGGTGGCTATATCTTGAAAACGGAGCCCTTTATTAAAAAAATCTGTAAAGTATTTTTCGATTGCAAATTCAATTTTGCATTAAAAAGTAATGTCAAACTTGTTTTTGCATAAAACTTCGATTTTTTTCCAAAAATCACTATTTTTTTCAAAAATTTATAACTCGGCGGCAGATTTTTTGACCATGTTTCTCTATGGCTCAAAAGTTGCGGATTTTTGTCCCCTAAAACATATCAAAAAATCTCGAAAATCAAAAAATTCGAATTTTGGGAAATTGAGTTTTGGTAAAAAAAAAGTTGATAAAAAAATCTGCAATTTTTTTCCGTGTACCTATTTTTTTCTCAAAATTCCTCAACAATACCTACAACTTTGCCGAAGACACCAAATTGATCAGAAAATTCACTCAAAAGTTACAGCTGTTTGAATATTTACATATTTGTATGGACAGCTGCCAAAATTGTATGGAGACTTGTATGGGTGAACCAATGACGCAAAATAGCTTATTTGGTCATAGGGAAGGCCCCCACAAAGTTTGAGCCAAATCAAAAAATACAAATAAAATCCATTTCCGGTTTTGGTAGAGAATTGCTCAGATCACGAGATAAAATTTAGCTTGAATTTGCAAGCCCAACCACTTTCTAGAAGACAAAAAACAACTCAAAAATACTTCTGACTTGACAATTTTTCGGAAAATCCATATTCCCCTTAATTTTGCGATCTGGACCACTGTGCAATGTAGGTGTGAACATTGCACGGAATTTGCATTATTATTTTAGGTTTATCTTGATGATATCATGGTCTTGTGGACCTATAAAACGCATTAGTAGCTGCACAATATGGCGTCCTCAACTAAATTTAGCTTAAAACGCACTAGTCGTACTTGTTCGCACGATCTTGACAAAAAGGGGGTTGTGCTATTGAGAGAATTTGAGTTCGAAAATGCATTCGTCCAATTTGACAAATTGTCGGTGATTGTAGGTGATAATGAGTTGGCAAAAAGCAACAGAAAAATCAAAAAAGACTTATAACCTTGTTGATGATGCGCGTTTTTGCAATATTCATTTGAATTTTCATTTTTTATTTTAGCTTTAAATCATTTTTGAAAATCTTCACAGTTGATATGCTCATTTTTCTTTATTTACGATCGTTAAGATATGCATTCAGACTTTAGGTTTGAGTTTGCCCGAAAATGATCCTCATCATTTCATAAAACCGTGGCTTTTATCGTGTGTCCTGAAATATGTGCAATAGACAAAAGGATAATAATTCTCGTCGTCGGTGTCCCACATTCCACGCCCCATCAGTCACGGTAATGCCATGCCGACAGGGGTGCCCATCCTTTTTGCCTTATCCGGTTCAATGTTTACGTTAATCTTCAAATATCTCCCCACCAAAAGTCACGTATTGCCGTCATTCTAACTCAGAACAAATTCTGAAAATATTCGAGTACCATATTCGAATTCCGAACATCTTCAATTTTTCAGCGGCATCTTCCCCTGTCTCTTTAATTCATAATTGCTCAAGCATCACCGTCTGCAAATTCCCACCGCCGAAGAACCCAAACAAATGATTGATAAAATTTTGAGCAAAAAATAAAAACATACCAAAAACAACATTAAGTCGGCGTTTGTATTCCATCAATGACCAAAAGAGTTAAAAAAAAAGGTGGATGGCGTTCGGCTGGGCCATGTTAGCACCCAATCAATCTCGAGTATCAATGTCTTTGCCTTTTTGTTGAATCATTGTTGATACTTTATCGTCTCAGGAGCTAAGTTTGTTTGCATTTTCTGTCGTTTAGTTTTTGTCTGCTCTGCCTCTTTGAGTGAAATAGCTCTCAATCAAATTCGATTATTTATCATTTCTTCTGCCGAAAGCAGACAATTTTTAAAAAATATGCTGAACTTGGCTGATTGATTTCAAAAACTTGCGTAAAGTTATGTTTTGAAGGTGTTGAAAGTTAATCTATTTTAAGTACGCTTCTTTTTTGTGTAGTAAAAACTCTCTAAATGTTTCGTTTCTTCTTTTTTTTTATCAAATTCAGGTGATTTAATAAAAAAAATCAGGAGTTTGATTTAAGAAAAGAAATGTTAAAAAAAATAAAATAATTCAAACTATTTGTTTTTAAAACTTTTCTTCTCATGAATCAAATTTCTGAAAATAATTTAAAAATTCACCTGCATTTGATAAAAAAGAGACATAAAAATTGCAAAAGGGCCATCCAAAAACCACATTATTTAATTTTATGTCAAAATGTCAAACAAACCTCCACCCCTCTCCCAGCACCCTCTCACTAAAGTGTTCACGTGGCTTTTAGATGCCCCAGCCTTAAAAAAACAATCACATAACTAAGGCTACCAACTGTACGGATTTTTTCCTTACCATGCGGATTTTCGAACCTCTTCGCGTATTTTTAACAGGCCGATATTTTTGTAGGGAATTTTACGCATAATACGGATTTGTACGGAATTTTAACAACTTTTTAATCATTGAATTGCTTTTTTTATTTGGTCGAAGTTTTTGTTAGCAACAAATTTTTATTTTTCTTTGAGTCTAATTTAAAAAGGGAGAGTTTTCCGGGGTTTCCTCAATTCAAACTTGATTATCAATAATTCTAGAGTTTTTGAACTATTTTCTTTCATATGTTGATAGGACCTTTTAAAAAAACCCTAGAATTGTTCTTTCAGAAATTCCTTACTAAATATATTTATCCATTTCCAAAGGCTTTCTAAAACTTTTGAAAACATTTGAAAACATTAACAAATCTAGAGTTTTTTTAAAGGTCCTATAAACTGTTGTGTTTCACATGTTATAGGACCTTTTCAATACAAAAAAACTCGGATACGGATTTTTGCTCAGCAAGAGTTGGTAGCCTTACACATAACCATTAAAAAATTCAAATCTGGCTCAGCTCGAACTAACTGAACAAAGCTCAGAGTGGGAACTCAAAAAGTAAATGTCTGTGAAGCGTTGGAAACTACCTTAAGTTATGCAACCATCGCGCCTGGCGTTAATTTGTTGACTTCAATAACTCATTGTTATTTCAGAGATCATCGTAACGCTTAGGGGAGATGGGGGTAAGACGGCCACCCTAAGGGAGAAGTCTAATAAAATTTACACAACAGATTATTTTGATCTCAAATTACGTACATATTGTTCTACTACTAGTCCATTATAGAAATGACATAAATTAGTTAGTCTAAAAACCAATTTTCAATACTTTTCAGGAATTTTAAAAAAATAATTGAAATCGTATATATATGAAATACGCGGGGTAAGACGGCCACCCATGTGGGGTAAGACGGCCAGTGCTATAAATTAACTTAATAACTTTGCTAAATCCACCCAAATTCCTACAAGGTTGGTTGAACAGACTTCTCTGAACATCATAACTATTTTGGTTGAAAAAATCAGGTTTCAAATGTGAAGAAAAATGCTGTTTAAAAATTTTCATATTTTGGCTCAGTGAATTTCATATTATTGCGACCACATTTTATGAAAAACTGTGAATTTTTACTACAAAACAAACACAATTTGATGCAAAATAATTAGTTTGTGTATTTTGATTAGAATAAGTAAATCAAAATTATGTAAACAATATTAAATTAGCGATTTTTATGAAAAGTTTGATAGGATTTCATACTATTCAATGAGTTTTGCTATATCACAGTAAAGAATGTTGTCGAAACGGTAGTTAACAGCATTTTGATTAAAAATGGATAGTTTTATTGAAAATGCTTTTCCTTATCTACAAATATGTCATAATAGTCAAAAACCGTCAAAAATATAACCTATATCAATTAAAATCTACAAATTACGGGTGGCCGTCTTACCCCCGGAGGAGGTGGCCGTCTTGCCCCCAAATAAATTATTTTTTTAAACAATTTTTGTAAATAGCTCATCGCATTTTCTAAACTTTTTCGAGGGACATAATCTAGGGAAAACTTCAATTTAACATGAAAAAATATTTGAAGACAGGAAAACATATTGTTATCTAACAAAAATGCCTAAGTTGTAATTCATGAAAATTACATCCAGTTTCAAGTTCAAAAATTATTTGTTTATTTTGAGCTATTTTTATACTATTTCAAACAATATTTTTGGCAAAGGTGACTCCATATGCATTATTTAGCATGAGGAACAGTATTGCTAAACATTTTAGTAATATTCATTAGTATACTTAGTAAAACAGTGGGGTGGCCGTCTTACCCCGCCTGGCCGTCTTACCCCCAGCTCCCCTAAAAGTGCGCGCAGAGTGTTGGGAATGCTTAGTTATTTGAATGGATTTTGTTAG
Organism: Culex pipiens pallens; assembly: GCF_016801865.2. Lineage (NCBI taxonomy): Eukaryota > Metazoa > Arthropoda > Insecta > Diptera > Culicidae > Culex > Culex pipiens. Next base: position 43,214 of record NW_026292850.1, on the reverse strand, counting down.
ATTTATAAATGTGTTACAGAGATACCTCTTTTTAAGCGGTGGCGTTACGCTTTTTATTTCGTCGATTTCTCTTAAACTGAACAAAACCTACAAAATGCATTTAAAAGATTGCAAAAATGTTGCGGCGTTCCAGAGAAATCGACAAAATAGAAAAACTTAACGCACCGCGTAAAAAGAGGGTTCTCTGTATATGAACACTAAAACCCCCGGTTACGCGCAGGCGTTACGCTTTTCATTTGGTTGATTTCTCAAAAACATTGCAATGTTTATTTTATTCTTTTGTAAGCAATTTGTAGATCTGCACTAAACGTGTAAATTTCTTTTAAAAAAATTACAAAAAAATGCGAAATACAAAGCGTAACGCCTGTTGTTATGGTTTCGTTTGAGCAACCTGCTAAAAAGGCCAAAAAATGTATGGAAAATGACGACTTTTTGTCATTTTTGTTCTCGAGCAACAGTTTTACCTAGGCGTTTTAAAACGTGGGTACAGGGAAACCTCTAATTACGCGGTGGCGTTACGCTTTTTGTTTCGTAGATTTCTCTTAAACCATACAATATTTTTGCAAGCTTCAAAAAGCGTTTTGTAGATCTGAACAAAACCTACAAATTGCTTTTAAAACATTGCAAAAATGTTGCGTCGTTCCAGAGAAATCGACAAATTAGAAAAACGTAACGCACCGCGTAAAAAGAGGTTTCACTGTATTATAGAAAACTTAGTTGTTTGGCTATCAAAAGATTCGAAATGTTATGGCCTGTAAATCGTGGACCAGTTCAGAAGCCGGTGAATTTTCCAACGACGTAATTTCAGCTTGGTACGAAATTTCAACGAACAATTAATTCTATCGATGCAAATGTCCCCAAAACGGTGTTATATCCACTCAAAAATATTTTTATTATGCAGCTCTATGGTAAAATATTGACATTTAGATAAATTAAAAGTTAGCAATATTAAGTTAAGATAAGTCTCATATGGAATTTCCAGAGTTTTATAAACTTTTATACTAAGCAGTTAGTAAACTTTATATTCAATCCACATTATTTTTTTCATCTATCAGGATGCATATTTGAAGATGTGATACTGAATTTATGTTGATTTGTGATTTTTAAAATTAGTCTCGGGCAGACGGTAATAACAAAATTAATAATATTTCAATAACAAATCCTTTTAAAATAACAAAAAGTGTTATTATTTTATCCTGAACTTCAATTTCAAGAAGGAAAAATAATAACAGTTTCTGATAAAATAACAAGATTTTGTATTAATGTGATATTATATTGAAAATGTTTAATAACACGATAATAAGAGGAAATGTTATACATTTCAAAAACTCTCCTAATAACAAGATTTGTTATTCGTTTGGTGTTCTGACTTAGAAATAAAATTACCATATATCACACAAATGGAAAAGTTTCTAAGTGTCCATAACACAATCTGTTATTATTTTTTCTTTTGTCAAAATTGATTAGATCTTTGGGATAATTTTGACCATTTTCGTCGGGTTCATTACTTTGGCCATGAAATGGTGTCCTTAAGCTAAAATTATTCTTAAAAGTTGAAATTTTGGAAGTTGTTTTTTTTTATTATTTGATATACCCCCTAAGGGACTTTGCTAAAATTGGCTAGAACTATGGGATAATTTTGAAAATTTCGTCAGGGTCATTATTTTGGCCATGAAATGGGGTCCTTAAGTTAAAATTATTCTAAAAAGTTGTAATTTTGAAAGTTGACTTTTTTTTATTATTTGGTATACCCGCTAAGGGACATTACTATAATTGGCTAGAACTAAACTTGTCTTTTGAAAGTTGATTTTATTTTTATTTTTTAAATATTTGCTAAGGGAATTGATTTATTTATTGAGAATTTTTGAAATGTGAAAAACAAAAACTGTTATTATTTTCACAGAGCCAAGAAGTCGAAGCCGACGTTGAAGTTCGAGCTGGAGTGAGACCTCGGAGACGGCATCGGATTCAGCTAATTTTCAGCAACTTTTACTTGGAGTCGGAATCTGTGAAGTCGGGTATTTTTGGAGAGCTGAAGTCGGCGTTGACGTCATATCCTGCATCCAGAGTCGGAGTTGTCTTCAAAGTATGGATTCAAAGTCGCTTGAAGGAACCCGACTTTGTAGCCCTGACTAGTACAGAACAGTTATGGCAACTGCAGGTTTATTTGCAAATGGCAAATAAACCATAACAATAACATAACAACAGTTTAAGTAATTCTTCGAACAAATCATTGTTATTGATTTTTGTTATTTTAACAACTAATCCGATCATCCCAATAACATATCTTCTCACAATATCAAAAACTGACCTTCCCAAGTTATTTCCGTCTGCTCGGAGTGGCAAACCAATGGCAAACATTCAAAATATGTTTGAATAGCTGTAGCTCTATATTTTGCTTTATTGATACGACCCTTAGTTGCTGAGATATTGCCATGCAAAGATTTGAAAACACGAAAACTGATGTTTTTTAAGTCTCACTCAAACAACCTACCATTTTCTAATGTCGATATCTCACTAACTAATCGTTCGATTTTTAATTTTAGAATATGAAGCATTCGTGGAATCGTCGATGTTTTCGAAAGCAATATTTAGTTTTTTAAAATCAAGACTTACATTTCAAAAGGGCCAAACATTCAACATTACGTCTTTTTGAAATGTTAGGCTTGATTTAAAAAAGCTTTTGAAAAAATCGGAAAATTTCACGAATGTTTCATTTTTTATCATTGAAAATCGGACCATTTGTTGCTGAGATATCAACATTAGAAAATAGTGGGTTGTTTAGGTGAGACTTAGAAAACATTAATTATCCTGTTTTTAAATCTTTGCATGGCAATATCTTAGCAACTAAGTGTCGTATCAACAAAGTTAAAAAAGCAAAAAAGAAAAACTAAATTGTTTCTAAAGTGGGCAAACATTGTTCAAAAAAGTTACCTAAAAATGGCTTTACGGGTTTCTAGGCCCAGTGAAAAAAAATTAAAATCAACCCTAAATGATCTAGCTCTAGCTGTCACAGCCCGGCGAAATATGATGGCTTACATATCGGTCGGTCAGTCAAAAAAAAAAAACAGCTAGAATTCGCCTGACAAAAACCTTTGCTAGAAAGAGATAGGAAATATGATGCAAACAAACGTACAGTTGCCATGTAAACATACTTTGAATACTTTTTGATTGCAAATTCGATTTCACATCGTTAAATGAAGGAAAAAAAAAATGCGGTTAATACTTGGATTTTTTGAAAATATCTGTATTGATTTAAAAATTCATTAATCGGTCAAAGATGTTTTGCCCGTTCTGGAAATATCTGGAAATATAGTTGGCATTTGATGTCCCTTAAAAAATATCAAAAAATAAAATAATAAAAATAGTGTTTTGTTGCAAATCAAGTTTTAGTAACAAAAAGTAAAATTAAAAATCACGATAAGTTTTTACCGTGTATCCATTCTTTTCAGTGTAGTCTTTATCGATACCTACAACTTTGTCGAAGAAACCAAATCGATAAAAAAATTACCCCAAATGACGGTATTTAATATGCAGGATGATAAATGAAATTAGCATAATTTTGGTTCGTCTTACATATATTTACCAGAGAAAGTACAAAAATAAAACTAGAATCTACATCTTTCACCACATTAACCGGTTGTTTCATTCATTCACTCATTCATTTGTTTTGCTTTAGCTGATAAGAACGCACTCGTTATGACTTAAATTTGTGAATACTTTGATGACAATTCACAGAATTGATCATTTGATTCCTGATTTAGTCTGCAATGCGTGAATTTTTTTATGCTTCTTTATAAAATACCTATTTCTTCTACAGAATAAGTAATTTTTCGTTCCGTCCGTCAATTAGCTAAATCTAAAATGTACAAAAAAAATCACTAATTTGAAAAAGAAACTCTAAACTGGGACGACAATTGACTAATCGTATCTTTGCGTAACGTTTTCTGTTGACTGGTGTTCAACCTAATCTACTCTAACTGGGTCTCCTTTTCAGTCGTTTCAAAGCAAAAAACAAGATTTTACGCCAACTTTTTGTGCTTGCCTCCCCCGTACGATTTGATGTAAAAGTCGACAAACATTCCCAGGATGAGCAGGGCCTGTCCAAAGCCGATCCAGTGCCAAATCATGGGGAAGCCGCAGTCGATCGCTTGCAGCGCCGGCCGGCCAAAGTGGATTCCCAGGTGGACAAACTGCACCAGCTGCATCCGGGTTAGGTAAACCTTGAACCGAGCCGCCCACTGCGAACCGTACGAGGCCAGATAGTAGTAAAAGTACATGACGGCATGCACCAGCGTGTTCCACAGTCCGAGCAGATAGATGTGACCTCCTAAAACGGGGAAATCGTTTCATTAACTACGAAAGTTTACCTAGGAGAAGATTCTGTACAAACCAGGAACAAACAGCACTCCCAGGTAGGTCATCGCGACCATGATGGCGTGGTGGTACACGTGCAGGAAGGACACGTGGCTCTGCTTCTTGCGCAGCACGAAGAACAGCGTGTCGGCCAGATCCAGAATCTTGAGCAGGAAGTACGCGTAGGACAGGGCTAGCTCCTCGTAGCCCCGGTTCGTGGCGGAAAAGTCCACCGGTTGGCACACGTAGTTGAAGTTGGGACGAATCCAGAGGCAGTAGATCTGGGCAAATAGTTTAAGAAAAAACAGACTGTTAATAAACGTAATGCAACATGACATCTATAAATAATCTTCTTTAAATTCATATTTACACAAAACATGGCGTAGATCAATGCAAAATGCAAGACTGCTTAACAAATTCTAAACGGGTAATTCTCTACCAACTCACACGAAATCGGGAAAAGTTGCCCCGACCCCTCTTCGATTTGCGTGAAACTTTGTCCTAAGGGGTAATTTTTGTCCCTGATCACGAATCCGAGGTCCGTTTTTTGATATCTCGTGACGGAGGGGCGGTACGACCCCTTCCATTTTTGAACATGCGAAAAAAGAGGTGTTTTTCAATAATTTGCAGCCTGAAACGGTGATGAGATAGAAATTTGGTGTCAAAGGGACTTTTATGTAAAATTAGACGCCCGATTTGATGGCGTACTCAGAATTCCGAAAAAACGTATTTTTCATCGAAAAAAACACTAAAAAAGTTTTAAAAATTCTCCCATTTTCCGTTACTCGACTGTAAAAAATTTTGGAACATGTCATTTTATGGGAAATTTAATGTACTTTTTGAATCTACATTGTCCCAGAAGGGTCATTTTTTCATTTAGAACAAATATTTTCATTTTAAAATTTCGTGTTTTTTCTAACTTTGCAGGGTTATTTTTTAGAGTGTAACAATGTTCTACAAAATTGTAGAGCAGACAATTACAAAAATTTTGATATGTAGACATAAGGGGTTTGCTTATAAACATCACGAGTTATCGCGATTTTACGAAAAAAAAGTTTTGAAAAAGTAACTTTTTGCGTTTCTCGGTCATGATCGATGACGACCAACTTTTTCAAAACTTGTTTTTCGTAAAATCGCGATAACTCGTAATGTTGATAAGCAAACCCCTTATGTCTACATATCAAAATTTTTGTAATTGTCTGCTCTACAATTTTGTAGAACATTGTTACACTCTAAAAAATAACCCTGCAAAGTTAGAAAAAACACGAAATTTTAAAATGAAAATATTTGTTCTAAATGAAAAAATGACCCTTTTGGGTCAATAGAGATTCGAAATTGAACACTTTTGTCTTTTTCATATATCCGTGAGCCACGCTACTGCTGAGATATTGCCATGCAAAGGTTAAAAAACAGGAAAATTGATGTTTTCTAAGTCTCACCCAAACAACCCACCATTTTCTAACGTCGATATCTCAGCAACTAATGGTCCGATTTACAATGTTAAAGTATGAAACATTCGTAAAATTTTCCGATCTTTTCGAAAACAATATTTTTAATTTTTTTATATTAAGACCTTCAAAAGAGCCAATTATTCAATTTTAATTTTAAAATATTAGTCTTGGTTTAAAAATTTTGAAAAAATATTTTTTGATTAGATCAGAAAATTTCACGAATGTTTCATATTTTAACATTGTAAATCGGACCATTAGTTGCTGAGATATCGACATTAGAAAACGGTGGGTTGTTTGAGTGAGACTTGGAAAACATCAATTTTCCTGTTTTTAAACCTTTGCATGGCAATATCTGAGCAACTAAGGGTCGTATCAGCAAAGTTAAAAGAAACAAAATATAGAGAATTTTCTCAGCTTTTCAAAAATATGTTTTAGTTTGAGTTTTTGTGAGAGCAAAGTTTATAAAAAACAGGCAATTTTTTTCCGTGTACCTATTTTTGCTCAATAGTCCTCATCAATACCTACAACTTTGCCGAAGACACCAAATTGATCAGAAAATTCACTCCAAAGTTACAAATGTGTGATTATTTACGTAACATTTTTGTATGGACAGCTGCCAAAATTGTATGGAGTCTTGTATGGGTGAACCAATGGCACAAGGAAGCATTTTTGGTCATAGGGAAGGCCCCCACAAAGTTTGAGCTATTTTTCGATATTGTGCGCTGTCAAACAATGCATAATCCTGGTCGGTTTTATTTTTGTGGATCCCTTTCAGGATTTTCACTCACTCAATCAATAGCAAATAAAACTCCAAAACATGCACATGATTCAACTCGTCACACTCAGTCGCACGAGTACAAAAAGTCCAACTAGGTCAAATCCAAATTTGAGACATTATCAGCGAAGGACCCTCGGGGGGGCTCGATCGCTTTCAAACTGGTGTCTTGTTTACTACATTTGATCACATTGATCTGTTATGGTTTATTTTTGTCACTTTTGTTCCCTTATTCTGCTGAGGTCGTTTTTGGCATTTTTAACCTGATTTGTGTTTTTCTTTTTTTGTAATTGGCACTTTTTCATCACCTTGTCTTGCTTAATCGTTGAGATGTTTTTTTTTCAGTGAAATATGTTTTTTTTTCTGGTCACAGCCAAGTTTGACTTTCAGTTTTGTTTGTAATTTTATTGATTTAAAAATACTTAAAAGTTTCTCACCTCCGCAAGAAAGAAAGCACTGTTCAGTACGACCTGGGCGATGTTGTACAGGCGGATCACATTCTTCAGATCGTACGGCTTCCGGTTTTCCATGAAGCGGGGTCCTACTTTGAGCACCGCTATCAGGTACAACGCAATGATGGCCGGAACCTGCCAGGTTGAATCGATCAGTGGAAGGTCGCGACTGCGAGCATCTGGAACAACAACAACAACAACGACACTTATCAAAAACCTTGATTTATTCACTTATTTTTTTGCACTGTTCTTCTTGGATCAAGCAGCATCCATTCACTTTTATTTGGTCGTTTTTTACAAGAAAGATAAATTGTAATTCCGTACCATGACGCTCCACCAGCAAAAAGTTAAATCCTTGGTACAGCTTCTGCAACACTTGCGCCATGCTGCTGCACTTGATCTTGACGGTTTTCCCCCCAAAAAACACGATCCTTGCTATTGCACTTGGTTCCTCTTAGTTCACTGTACCCTAAAGTAGAAAGAACTGAACTTGGTTGCGCGTCGCGTGTACGAACGGTCGAACTACCGGCCCGGTACTAAGGCGAGCCCGCCGCTAGTTACTAGTCTTATATCAAGAAGGTCGCCGCCGCTGTTGTTGTTGTTGGATTTCGGTAGGTTGGACTATAAAACCTCCAGCTCGGCGGCTATACTAAGACTAAGATGGGTGGTTAGCTGGACGAAAAACGGGCGACAATGTCCGAATGGGCGGTTGTAGTGTGGTCCAAATAGTGGGGTTGATTCTGAGGTGTTTGTTTAACTTTAGTTTTTAAGTTGGAAAAAAAAATATTTCAAAACAATTACACACTGTCGGAAATTTCAACTTACCGGAAAAAATATGCAACAAAAAACTTCAAAAATTGTATAAAAAAAGATGAGATATCAGGAGCAACATTTGAAAAGGGCGCTTCAGGAATGTGACAGCTAGAACTATTTTGCATATTCCGAGACAACAGGTTACTTCTTTACAAAACTCGTAGTGTTAAAAGGTAGTTAGCTATAGATGTACATTTCGAAATTTGTGAAAAAGTTGCCTCTTGTTTTAGCAATTTTGCAAAATAGTTCCAGCTGTCAGAATGCTAATTGGCCCTTTTCTCGAGTTGCTCCAGAATATCAGCTATAATGGATTAAATTCAATAACCTCATTAGTTTTTCAAGTTTTGATATCACATCTCGAGGGTGACGATTCTCGAGATTTTCAATTTCCCGGGAATCGAGAGTTGAATTTGGCCATTTTTCGGGATTCCCCAGGACCCGGGAGTTATTTTTTTGACTATGCCAATAGTGGCAATAATTTAAAAGAAAAGTAAAAAATATGTTTTTTTAAATGATTTTTACTAATTCTATGAAACGTTGATTGAAATGTCCTCATTATTTAGAGGAACTATATTTACTTATGATTTTTTTTATCTGCAAATACAAGATTGTTCCATGAGCTTTTTGGGACACTGAGACTGGCTGGGAATTTTAGTTTAAAATGTTTACGAATAATAAATAATTTCCCAGTATCGGGATTTTTGCAATATGATAAATAACAACTCAAACAACAAATTAAACTTGTGTTTTCCTTTTTACGGTCAATTGTAAATATTCATTGAAGAAATATTTACAGTTATTAGTTATGCTGTGTTATTATTTAATATTGAAGTTGACGTGAAACATTAAATGACTTTACCTTGATACAGCGAAATTAACATAGGGATTTAGAATAATAAAAAAAATGAGGATTGCTAGGATATGGAAATTAAACTTATTTTGAAAAAAACTTTACCCGCTTAGAAATAATAAATAAAAATCCTATTTAAAAAACTTCAAATTTCATTTCAGAAGTGTAACTGCTAAGTATACTTTAAGGTACCCAAAATTTACCTTAAAGTATACTTAGCAGTTACATAGTCCATATTTTTCTGGCTTCTCTCAATTATAATTATTGGAATTTAAAATTTACACTTTCTGAATAAGAAGATTAGAGACGAATTGGTTTATTCGAACTTGAACATCAAGCATTGAGCATCCAATGGTCAAAACAGTTAAGAATTTTCAAAATAATTTTCTGATTATATAATTTTTATTCGATATTTTTATGCTCAAAATTTCCCGGTAATCTCGTCCAAATTTCCCGGGAATCGAGTGGTCCAAAAATGGTCTATTTCCCGCTTTTCTATACAATTTTTGAAGTTTTTTGTAGCATTTTTTCCGGCCATTTGAAATTCCTAACAATGTGAAATTTGTTTTAAATTTATTTCTTTCATTCGACTTAGCTTTCAAATTTTTCAACAATTTTTTTCCAATTCCAATTCAAAAGTCATGTTTTAATGATTTGAAATATAAAATTTTCGCCATCTCAAACAAATCTGAAAATATTTTTTTTTAACATCTTCCAAAATCGTATGCAGGTTTGTATGGACGAACTAGCAATGACAAATTTCTTAAGATTGGTCAAGTTAGAACGAATAAAAATTAATTTATGCTCAGAATATTCATTAAATTATGAAAATTAGTTAATTTGTAAATACAACTTTGATCTGTTAAAATCAAGATATCTGTGACGAATAGGACGTCTCGGGAAGATTACCCGCTTTTAAAATTATTTTTTTTCAAACAAAGTGAAATTAACAAAAAGCGTTTGTTTTTGTTTCAGGAGACAAACAAAAAACAACAAAATGAAAAGTATGGACATCAATTTTCTGATAGGTTATATTTTTTGAAGAAAAAATCATAAGCTTCAAAAATTAAAAAAAAAAAATAATAAAAATCTGGTTCATAATTTCAGCCACTTGTGAGAAAAATTTAGAAAAAAAAATTATGTTAATATTTATTTACACTCCTAAGTAATCAAGCTGTGGTGGCTCAGACAATCAAGTCAATGAGTTTGTTTTTTTAAAGTTCCCTGGTTCGATTCCCGAAGATAACAGTTTTTGTTTTTTTTATTACGGAAGAAATTTGAATATGAACTTGAGGGAATAATTCTCTCGGCCATGTTTCTTTGTGTTTGAAAATGGTACATTTATATTTCAAATAAAAATATCACTTTTTACAATTAATTTACACTACACGCGAACATTTTTTGCTTCGACTTTTTTTCCCGTGAAATTGATCAATTTCTCAAATCAATTCTTTGAAATAACAACATTATAAATATATCATTCATAACGACTTTTTAAGTAAATTTTATTATTTTTCAATTAAAAAGCGTGAACCATTTGAAGAATTGTTAGCAAATTATACACTAACATGAAATTGATACAATATTTACTGAGAAGTGCATGCTGCGAATATTTAAACGATTTTAACAAAAATCAGCCAACGATGAAAACATATTCTCGGAATTTATTTTTTATAAATTTTGTTTTTTTCAACCAAAACTTGTTGAAATTGATTGAATAAGTGTAGTATATGTATTTTTTAATTGCACATATTTTTTAGAAACTGTATTGAGTAATTTTTAGAAATCAATTCAAAAGCAAACATTCATGTTAAAGTAACATTCTGTGATAATAGTCGTCTTTCCGTTTTCCTCCGGTTCAATGATATAACTGGAGAAGGAGAAAAAATAGATTCGAAAAAATAATTCCATCAGAATAAAGAAAAATATTGCGAAAATAGATTGCTTTTTTTCTTGATACTCTAAATAACAGTTTATAATTTTTTCTTAGGAAACTAACTGAATTTAGCAATATTTTCATTCGCCGTAACAACAATTTAACTGATAATTAACTTAAATTTCGAAGATATAATTTCAATTTAAAGATTCAAGCTTGGTTTATTCAAGTATAAATAAATAGTTTTTATTATCTTTAAAGTAGCATTTTAAGAACATTTCAGATTTTTTCATAGTCCTGTTTTATTTTCAAGATATCTGATTATTTGGGTGGAGTGTTCCCATGGAAGTTTTAAAAATATAATTTTTTGGTTTCTGTTCTCATTTTGAATAAAATTTTCAAGATTTCGTTACAGCTAAATTTATTATTGCCTGGTGATTTTAATTTAGTGTTTGAAAAGTAAGATGAAAACCTTAACACTATTTTAACTGTGCAAACAAACTTTTTGAAATTGTTAGAATGTTTTGTTCAATTTGGATTTGCTATGAAATTCAATAAAATTTAGAAAGATAAAAAAGTAGCTAAACAGTTTAGCTATATTAGTAGAGCATTAAAAAAGCAGCTCAATTAATGACAGTACTCATGTTCTACATTTTGGTTTCGAATTATATATAGAGCCCATTCATAAATCAATGGATTGTTTTTTAATTAGTAAAAGTTTTTATTTATGTTCATGTAAAGTTAAGTTTTTGTAGTTCATTGAAAAATAATATAAAGTAAACCATAAAAAAATAGTTTCTGTAAGTTTAACATGAAATTTTTCTAGTTGTTTTAATATTTTTCACGTTTCACGGAATTTGCGTGAAATTTGATATTTTGAGGTCCCCGTGAAATATGCAACTTTTTAGCGTGAAAAATCACTAAGCCAAATCTTCATCAAAAAAGTCATCAATTTCGATTTTTAATTAAAATTTAATTTTTATCAATAACTTATTCAAAGTTGTTCGAAAATTATAAATCTGACCCAATTAGAAAGTAGGAGCTTTCGGAAATTGTTTTTTTTTTTTGTAAAAAAAGTCAAATAAAACAACCCTAAAAAAAATAATTATTTTTGAAAATATAAAAAAAAATCGTGGAAACGATATTACTTTTTGATTTTTTTTCTCCGAATATTTATTTTTGATAAAACAATAAGTGATCAGTTTTCGATTCCGTATTTTTTCTTTCGACCACACTAGCGGTCCAGGAGGTGTAAACATTTCGTCGCCAATATTGCAGGGGGGAGAAAAAGCGCAAAAATTTATAACTACATTTTTATAGTCACAAATTCACCGGAAATTGTTATAAACAGGCCCCCGCCATAAGATCCTGTCCACTGATTATGAGGCCAGGTTGACCTGGTGACCATAAACTTGGCTTTGTTTACGATTTTTTAAGATAATTGTACCAACCTCACCCACAACCACCACGACCAGAACCGCAAGGTTGAGGTGTGACGGTGATGGTGATCAGTCCCACATCGCGATAGACTAATGAAAAAACATTAGGAAATTTGGCTGCTGCTGCTGACCGGTGGCATATTTTGGCACGGTTTCGCTAATCGAAGCAGCGACAGAAGTTGTTCCAAGCGAGAAGAATCAAAGGCGCAACTTGCCGCGGGCAGCTTAGAGATTTGGACGTTTGAACGAACTCACCAGCAGCAATTAGACGAAGAGGCAACGACCACGTGACGTAATGGTATCCGGCTACTCGTGCGTCAAGCAACGTTACGGTCAATCACCATGGGAAGGTAGAAGATGCTTTTCCGAAATCTGAAACTTTATCGGTTTGTTTGATTTTACAGCTTCTTGAGATTTGGAATTTTATAGAACTGAAGAAAACGACATGTGCAATCTTCAACATTTGAATTTTGATTGAAATAATTTGTCGAGTCGATGCTAATTTGCTAATGGTATAAGAGAAGATATTCACAAAAGAACAGATGTTCAGATAAATTCAGATAAAAAACTGAAAATTATGCTTGTGTTTTATTTAATTTCAATTTAATAAAAAAGTTAAACACTTGTTTTGAAATGTTTCAAGTAAGGTCGTTGCAAATATTTGTTGAAGTTTATGTCCCTCGACTCTGGCCAAAGTCGAGGGGGGGACTAAAAAATAAAAAAAATATAAAAATTGAAATTACAAGCCGCGGTATGTGTTTAAAAATGCATTTTACATCTGCCCAGTTGTTTTGCAATCATTAGTTTTCAAAATATCTAAGTATTGAGGAAAATTTAATTTTTTTGCCAAAAATAAAATTTTTGCGTTCCTGTACATTGGAATTTCATAAAAATTCAAAACATTTTTAAATAAGCCCAAACATGCTAAATATGATTATCAATGCAGAAAAATGCATTTTAGATTGTTTTCAGTTAATTAGACTTCTTTTTTAATGGAAATTTTGAAGTTTTTTGGAAAAATATTGTTTTTGCCCCCCTGGTTTTTCAGATCACTTTGAAGGGGGGAGGGGGAAGGGGGTTCGACATAAACTTTAAAAAATATTTGAAACGGCCCAACATATTTGAAAAAAATCTGATCAAGATATAAAAATCTTACCATAAACATACCACTATTATTTGAAAATTTTAATCTGATGATACGTTTCAGAAAAAAACAACCTTTGAGGTATGATTTAAAAAGGGCAAAAAGTATTTGACAATGTTGATTTTTTTTTGTTAAACCAAAGTTTTTGTGACCAATTGAAAAGTCGATCTTTTCGACTCACTTCTTTTTTTTAGATAAAATCGGATTTGAAATCGCAAAGTACTCAACAACAATGTTGATAAAGTTAAAATAATTTCATTAAAGTTTTACTAATGAGCAATTTTCTGCGAAATCGGTATTTTTATTTTTTAATTTTTATTTTTTAATTTTTTAATCTGGCTGAAACTTTTTTGGTGTATTCGGTTTGCCCAAAAAAGTCATTTTGCATCAATAGTTTGTCCATATAATTTTCCATACAAATTTAGCAGCTGTCCATACAAAAACGATGTATGAAAATTAAAAAAAATTATCTTTTGAAGAATTTTATGATCGCAAAGTTGTAGGTATGGAGATAGAGACTACACTGAAAAAAATTATTCACGTTAAGCAAAATATTGCTCAGCTTTTCAAAACTTTTTTTTTCAAAAGTGGGCAAACATGAGCACTACTTAAAAAAAATAATAACTGTGACTATTTTCAAAAAAGTTACCTAAAAATGGCCCTAACTTGAAAACGGTGCACTTTATCAAAATTTCACTCAGTAACTTTTTGATTGCAAATTGATTTTACACCGAAAAATGATTTTGAATTTTTTTGCAACCAATATGTCGATTTTTGAAAAAATCAGTATTGATTAAAAAATTCATAACTCGGTCAAAGATTTTTTACACAACGTGGAAATTTCTGATAAGTTGGCATTTGATGTCCTCTTATACCTGGGTGATGAATAGAACGAATGCGTAACGTGATTTTCGAATGATCCCACTTCGTTTAATTATAAAAAAATGATGATCTCGCCTTCAAATTTTCAAAGATTTCTTGCCATCAATTTTTCATTCTTAAAAAAATAAACATTTTTTAATGATCGATAACCATACTCTCTACTTTTGGCGAACGGTTAATTGGTTCCACTTAGACAGTTCAAAATTGAGGCCGTTTTGCGAACCACCATTCAGCACCCAGTCTAAAACATATCGAAAAAAATAAAAATAAAAAATAAAAACAGTGTTTTTTTTGCAAATCAAGTTTTAGTAAAAAAAAGTTAAATAAAAAATCACCAACTTTTTTTTACCGTGTATCATTTTATTTCAACTTTGCCGAAGACACCAAATCGATCAAAAATTCCTTCAAAAGATACAGATTTGGCTTCTTTGGGCATACCGAAGGCACCAAAAAAGTATCAGTCGGATTAAAAAATACAAAAAAATCGAAGGACCGAAATCTGAGAGAACTGCTGAAAAATATCTTGCATGGGACATCAAATGCCAACTCTTCAGAAATTTCCAGAATGTGCAAAAATTCTTCGACCGTTTTATGAATTTTTGAATCAATAATGATTTTTTCAAAAATGTGACACTATTCGATTCTAGTTATAGCCATTTTTAGGTAACTTTTTTGAAAAAGTCGTAGTTATTCATTTTTAATAATAAGTGCCCATGTTTGCCCACTTTTGAAAAAAAAATATGTTTGAAAAGCTGGGAAAATTGTCTATATTTAGCTTTTTAGTACTTGATACGACCCTTAGTTGCTGAGATATTGCCTTGCAAAAGTTTAAAAATAGAAAAATTGATGTTTTATAAGTCTCGCCCAAACAACCCACAATTTAATAATGTCGATATCTCAACAACTATTGGTCCGATTTTCAATGTTAAAATATGAGAAATTCGTGAAATTTTCCAATTTTTTTGAAAATAAAATCTTACATTTCAAAAGGGCGTAATATTGAATGTATGGTCCTTTTGAAATGTCTCTGGAAGAATCTGATCAATGTTTAAACGTTTTGGTTTTACTTGAAATGTTGAAATATAAACAGCACTAACCTTCCGAAACAAACAGAACAGAACAGATAAGATAAAAACTAGTCAGGGCTATCGTGTGTTTGGTTTCAATATTGGCGGAAATGGAATTGGTTCATTCCCTCAACGCGTTTTTTTTCTAAACAACTCTATCGATTTGAACAAAAACGCATTTCTTTTTTTGTTGTAGCCGTATTCATGTCCCAAAACATACTCCGCGTCGTACTTTGTGCCGTCGCAACTTATGATCCATTTGGGTCAGTCAGACTCAATTTGCAACGCTAATGTTGTTGGGAAAGTGATCGACCGTTTTTAAGTGTTCCGTATCTAACTAACTCTTCTGTACTAGGCGTTGCCACTAGAGGACCATGGCACCAGAGGTTAAAAATTTACTTGCCCAACAAAGTCACCGTTCTAGCAGCTTTTGTTGCCGAGTTGGGGTTGGGAAAGATAGCTAATTTCACGAGTCGGTTATGTTTTAATTCTTGGTGGCTGCCGGGGTTAATCAATTTTGAATCGGTCGTCCAAGAACGCTGGCTCACTTTGAACGGACGTGCTCGTGGTTCGAGTATAACGGATAAGGAAATAGACTTTAATCAATACATAATTCAATTTGTTGATAAAAAGTAAAAGATAACCTGTGATAACAGGAAAGATAGAATTCAAAAGGCAAAAAAGAAAAAAGTTTTTCATAATATATTGAATTTATTTTCAATTCAAATTCATTGTAACATATCAGTCAAAATACAGCTGATATAACACCTAAAATATAAATCCCCCTGAAAACACGTTTGCCGTAAAAAAATTCGGGTTCGGTTTTGACCCTGAAATGAGAGTATTTTTAGCTACACGTTGCACGTGCAAATATAGTTCAGAGGTTAACCTGGAGGGGGAAAGGAAAAGGAAAAAAAACTGAAAGCTTTTCTTCTGTCAATTGTTGCCCGTAACGGGGTTCTGATTGTTCTTCTTGTATTGCGTTATATATATATATATGTAAATTTTTAAAACGGTTTCCATTGCTTCGGGTAATGTTTTGTGTTGAAAAACTTGGTGACAATGTTAACAGCTTTTTTTTCGAAACCATTAGATACTACGTATTCTAGTAGAAAAAATGCAAACAAAAAATATTTCAAGCGTTACTATTGGACATATTGCTAAGTCATGCTTAGTCTCGACAAATCTCACGAAACAAAAACAAAAGATGACAGTTGAGAATCTTAGTACATAAACAACAAACTCTAGTCTAGAGATCTAATTAAAGTAATTGAAAACAGGCAATTTTTTTCAATTCCCATAAGTTTCTTTAGTTGTAGTTCTAGTAATAGAGGTGAGCAATTCTCTCAGATTTTGGTCATTCGATTTTATTTTGTATTTTTTAATCCGGCTGAAACTTTTTTGGTGCCTGCGGTATGCCCAAAGAAGGCATTTTGTATCATTAGTTTGTCCATATAATTTTCCATACAAATTTATCTGTCCATACAAAAATGATGTATGAAAATTCAAAAAATCTGTATCTTTTGAAGGATTTTTTGATCGATTTGGCGTCTTCGACAAAGTTGTAGGTATGGATAAGGACTACACTGAAAAAATGATACACGGTTAAAAAATTGGTGATTTTTAATCTAACTTTTTGTCACTAAAGCTTGATTTTTGAAAAAAAATACTATTTTTATTTTTTTTTTATTTTTTAATATGTTTTAGGGGACATCAAATGCCTTCTATTCAGAAATTTTTCAGAAAATTCAAAAAGCTAAATGTAGAGAATTTTCTCAGCTTACCAAACATATTTTTTTTTTCAAAAGTGGGCAAACATGTGCACTTATTTAAAAAAATGATAAACTGCAACTATTTTCAAAAAAGTTACCTAAATATGGCTATATATAACGGTGCACTTTATCAAAATTTCACAAAATTACTTTTTGATTGAAAATTTGATTTTATATCGGAAAAGTTAAAAAATTTTTTCGGCCAATAGTTCGAGTTTTTGAAAAAAATCAGTATTGATTCAAAAATTCATAACTCGTTTTTTTCACGACCTGATTTTTTTTTAAAAGTTTGCATTTGATGTTTCCTAAAATTAAAAATAGTGTTTTTTTGCAAATCAAGTTTAAGTGACAAAAAGTTAAATTAAAAATCACCAATTTTTTTACCGTTTATCTTTTTTTTTCAGAGTAGTTCTTATCCATACCTACAACTTTGCTGAAGACCAAACTTGTATGGAAAATTATATGGACAATCTAAAGATGCATAATGGCTTCTTTGGGCATACCAAAAGCACCATAAAAGTATCAGCCAGATTAAAAAATATTAAATGTAAAAAAATCGATTTCGTAGAGAACTGCTCAGGTGCTAAAATCTAGTTACAAATAATTATCATAACAATAGGATTGAAAGAACATTTTTCTACATTGAATTAAAAAACCTAGACAATTATTTTAAAAGGGCTCAATATTGAATATTTGGCCCTTTTGAAATATTAGTATCGATTAAAAATCTCTGAAAATATTGTTTTCGAAGAGATCGGAAAATTTCACGAATGTTTCTTTTTTTAACATTGTAAATCGGACCATTAGTTGCCGAGATATCGACGTTAGAAAATGGTTGGTTGTTAGGGTGAGACTTCGAAATCATCAATTTTCATGTTTTTAAACCTTTGCATGGCAATATCTCAACTGAGGGTCGTATCAACAAAGTTTAAAAAAGCAAAATATAGAGAATTTTCTCAGCTTTTCAAAAATATTTTTTTCAAAAGTGGGCAAACATGTGCACTTATTTAAAAAAAATGAAAAACTGCGACTATTTTGAAAAAAGTTACCTAAAAATGGCCTTAACTTGAAAACGGTGCACTTTATCAAAATTTCACTAAAGTACTTTTTGATTGCAAATTTGATTTTACATCGAAAAATGAAGTTGAAAAATTTTTGCGACAAATATTTCGATTTTTTAAAAAAATCAGTATTGATTCAAAAATTCATAACTCGGTTAAAGATTTATTGCACAACCTGAAAATTTCTGAAAAGTAGGCATTTCCAGAGTTTTTTTTGAAAAGGTCCAATAAACCAAATTTTCAATTTTTGCTTTTTGGGTGTTTTTGAATACCCCTGACTCAAGGCGGTTCTATAGTCCATATCCATAGCTACAATTTTACCGAAGACATCAAATCGATCAGAAAATACCTTCAAAAGTTACAGAATTTTGAATTTTCATTTATTGTTTTTGTATGGACAGCTGCCAAAGGAGAATGGGCAAATTTGGTCCAAGGATGTACACGAACGGGACCAACTTTTTTCGAAAGATCTCGCCGAGACATGAAAAAAAGTCTTCTGGACCAACTCTCTAAACCCCGGGGTATAAAAGTTACAAGTTGTTGAAGTTTGAGCATTTTGGGTTAAAATGTACAAAAAATCGAATTTATGCTATTTCTTAAATCATTTATAAAATCTCTGTTTCATTATGGATTTCGATTTTCATGACTTCGTTCGATGCGTATCAGCAAAAACTATGAGTTTTGATATGTCTTAGCATGATTGAAACATGATTTCTCTTGTTTTTATCCGTTTGAACCGTTTGTGCATTTTTTGAAATTAAATATGTCTTTATTGAACATTCTTATAATAATTACATTTCTTTTACATGATAAGTGGTATGGCCTAATGCTCTTCATCTTTGTTGTAATTTTCGTTTTATTATTAACTGATCACATTTATTTATTTGCTTCAAATTGTTTTACATTATTGCATTGAATTGAATACATTTGGGTAAAAAAGAAAAAAAATCACTTTAACAGCTAATCCTAACCTAAAACTAAAAAAAACCGTTTGTGCAAGAGGCATCCCATAGAAACAAGTCGAAACTTCAAGGTTTTGAAACCGGATCCATCCCAAACTGCTTCAGTGAGTATGGAAGGCAATGTTGTAACAACTTATTGGGGCTGGTCTGAGTCATCCGAGAACTCCTTGGAGTTAAGACCGGTGATTCTACCGCCGTAACAAGCAAGATGTCGGCGCTTTTTGACCACGGATCATACCCGCATGGCTTCAGACAGTATGGTAGACTACTTTGTTAATGTGTTGGGATGTCTTTGGTTATCCTAGGACTCCCTGGAGTTTAGATATTTGGGTCACTGTAACAAGAAAAAGGTCGATGATTTTTAACCGCGCATCATAACCGCAGAGATTCAGTGAGTATGGCAGACTGTATTGCTGTTATGTTGGGATGTTCTGGACCATTCCAGGGAGTCCTTTCGTTCGTGTACATCTTTGGACCAGCTCCCATACAAATTTGCCCATTCTCCTTTGTATGAAATTGTGCGGTACTAAAAATCGTCAAGTTGGAAAGTTAAAAGGGCCCAATTACGAGATGTTTTAAAATTATTAGTTTTATTGCGAAAATTTATTTAAGAAGCACTAAAGCAGAGTTGAGGATAATGATGTGTTTTAACGTATCATCAGTAAAAATACCACCAGTCAAGCTTTCTTTTTAAATATGAATTGAAACAAGGAGTCCACTTTTTGCCAGCGATTTTCTCGAATCGCGTTTTTTTGTTTTGTGTCCTAATGAAATGTTTGGCTCGATTTTATCACGAGCGATGACAAGTGATTTTTTTGTTTGTTTTTGTTTCGTTGTGCTTTATTAACGCAGTCGATGGCCTTCCCCACCTACTAACCCCCTCAAACCTTACGTTGTCAAAGACGCCGTCGATTGGGCGGAATAACAATCCCATCCACTTCCCAGTGACTCTACCTCTGGTCGTAGCTGGCGCCGGTATTGATCATTCTTTGAAAAGTTGCGATATGAAGAAAGATGGCTCCCACTCATGTTCTACGGCTCGTGGATGTAACTTTTGAAGGTCCTGGTCAATAACGGAGTAGCAACTGCGGGTGGGAACTTATGCTTACCCGAGCAGACGGAAATAACGTGGGAATAACATTTTTTGATATTAGAAAATACTAGGTCAATATCATTTTTTGTTATTTATAACATGATTTGTTATTCGCCGTTATGATTTTTTTGTTATTGGATTGTTATTGTAATAACAAATTAATAACATTTTGAGTTATTTTTCGAACAAATCTTTGTTATTCTTTTTTGTTATTTTAACAACTAATCCGATCATCCCAATAACAGTTGGAGTTATTTTTCCATAACAAAAAATGTTATTCCAAAGTTGTTTTGGCTTTCAACCAATATCAGACCAATAACAAATTTTGTTATAATAACATAAACTGTTATTAAACTCTTATGCGAAAATGGATTTTGCAAGAATATTCCATAACGCTTTTTGTTATTTTAACAGTATTTGTTATTGAAATGGCATGAATTTTGTTATTACCGTCTGCCCGGGTATGCTTATGAAATTCATGAATCAATTTTTCAATTTTTAGAAGGGATATTGTGGCAAAAAAAGAACATTGAGGTATGGGTCATTCCAGGTCAACTGGGTACACTTTTGGACTCGAACTTCACCGATTTGGACAAAACTTTGAGGGGAACGTTCATCTATCGATAGTTAACAGAAATCCCAAGTTTGGTCCTGATTGAACCATCCCTCTAGTTTTGGGACTGTCCTCTTTTATGACAATTTTCTAAAAAACTTTTTTTTCTTTAAATCATAACTTTGCAACTATTTGAGCAAAAGATTTTCTAGAGGTTGCATTTTATTGAAAATTGTCCTAGGAATTCGATAAAAATTAAATTTTAATCCGTAAATGTCCCAAATATTATATTTTAATGTTTTAAGTATTAAAATTCAGTTTTGACTAATTCCTTATATTTGGGTTTGGGGTGGAGTTTAAAATTCAAAATATAAAGGCCACGTGCTTTATGCACGAGCCCCTTGATGTACTATACTCAATATGCAACAGTATAGAAATTAGTCATCAATTAGTAACATTGTTAAAATCTCAAATGACTTGGAATCCAGACAACAACCTTACAAGGACAACCGACTGTATCTCAAATCACTTTCACCTTCACACCACCGTGAACGTGGGATTAGTCGTTGGCTTCGAAAAGAGCCTGCCAAGGCTAACCAAATTAGTAGCAGCTAGGTACCTATACCAACCTACGTCATATACCGCTAAAACTTTGAGACTTTTCTCGTTCTTTCCATAAAACGTCAATCGTCAACGTGCATTGAAGAGGAAACTTCTGAGAAACACCAATTAACAGCTGCTTGTTAAACAGTCAAAGGCTAAGTCCAAGTACCAATCGAACGCACAGCGGTCGAAACAGTCAATTTGCCGAAATCAATCGACCTGCTACTAGTAACGCAGTAAAATCCACTGGATCTTCCGAAAGTCGTTAACACCGATGAAGTCAACGGGTTGAAACAGATAAATAGACGATTGAGTATCTTTTTTGACCATTAAAACAATAATTTTCATTTAGTTTTTTTTATGCGTCTGTTACTCTGTGATGTCCTGCGCGATCAAGCCATCATCTCCCCGTGGTTGGTGGCCACAACGCGCTCCAAACTAGACCTGATGGCACTGCCCTAGTCAGTTAATAGCGTGTGCTTAACGGGCTCGCTAATCAAAAGAGCTTCGGTTGATGCGCGTCGTCGGTCAACACAAATCGAAGAAGTAAAGTTTAACTGCAGAACCGCCCTTGACAGTGTGGCGCTTCTTAAGGTTTCTTAAAGTTTTTCTCGAAGGAATGGGCATCGATTGCGGAAACGTCATACGGACCGGTTTAATTCTGCACAGCCGTGGGTCACGGTTCACGTACCGCAATGATTGATCAGCCCGTTTTCGGTGCGTGCAACTGCAGCGACCTTGGCGGGGAGATTAAAAAAGAAAGGTGTGGGGTAAATAATCCAACTAAATGGTGGAGAACGCGAGTTTGCTCTGTGTCTAGACATTATTAAATGAAGGTAAAGAGCCTTTGCATACGTAAACATATCATACCATTACAATACAGGCTCAATTATCTGAAGCCTCGGTTATCCGGTTATTCATATTATTAAGATCTAAAATCGAATTCCGCAACACTAGCCCAAGCGTCATATTAGCCGGAGCGAAAACAAAATTTGGATTTATTATCCAACGTAATTTTTAACCCGAGAATTTCGGATAATCGAGAATTTATGTCATTTTATTCTTCCCACTACAAATTAATTTTCAATTTCAGATTGCTATTCAAACAAATAATGAATGAAATATTGCTCAGAATGAGTATTAGGCGTCGGTGGTGTAATGGTAAGCATAGTTGCCTTCCAAGCAGTTGATCCGGGTTCGATTCCCGGCCGACGCAATTATATTTTAATATTTAATTTTTCTTTTTCATAAATAATTATTACTTAAATATTAGTTTGTGTAGTCCATTTTAATAATTGGAATAAGCCATTCTTAAGCCTGAAGAAAAATCACTTTACATCTTATAACTCAATTAATTGTTCTCTTAATATCATAAAAAAATGTAAGTCGAAATCATTTTCAACTATAGTAAGCTCGACAAAGCTAAGCTACTTGGTAGAAATTTGACCATAAAATAGGTTCCACCGAGATTTGAACTCGGATCGCAGGATTCAGAGTCCTGAGTGCTAACCATTACACCATGGAACCAGGGTTGCCACAAATACAGATTTATCTGTATTTTACAGATTTTTCAGGTGATGAGGTCATACAGAATCTGTATATAAAGAAATACAGATTTTAAGAAAAACATACAGACATACAGATTTTCCCTATTTTTTATTAAAATCAAATAATTTTAATTGTTTAATAGTAGTTTATGCAACAAGTTGCAAAAAGAAGATTTTTTCAGCACGAGTCGTACATTTATCCAACGAGGTTTACCGAATGGAATTTTATGTCAAACATTCATGCGTTTAGTAAATTCACAGTTCAAAACAAAAAAATATTTAAAAATGTTACTTTTCGATAATAGTGTTGAAAAGTTCAACTTTTCAGCACCCATTTCAGTGCTGAAAAGAAGAACTTTTCAGCACTGGTATTGAAAGGTATTAATTTTCCATTCTGTTATTTTTGGTAGGGAAAAGTAGGCGGTTTCGTTTCTCCAGAAGGACAGGAAAAGTTGACAGTTTTACAGCGGAATTGCAAAAATATTTTACATTAAATTTTAGATTGTAGAGCATTTTTATGCATTAAAAAACAATTTAGAATATTTTGTTTTTTGAAAAATTGTTTAAAAATGTCAATACAGATTCCAAATACAGATTTTCGTCCCCCTGATACAGATATACAGATTTTTGACCCTCAAAAATACAGAATTAAATGTGGCAACCCTGCATGGAACCCCCTTAATTAAGTGACAGTTAGTTGTTCTTCTAAACAAACCAGGGTTGTTTAGACTAAGATAATCAACTAAATGTTTTGTAAAAGTGAAGCCGTATTTTACTCACAAGGCAAATAAATCAGCATACAAAAATTCCTATAAATTTTTAAATTTATATATTTTTTTGCACCAAAATTAATCAGAACGTGCAGGTTCATAAAACCTGAAAGAATAAAAAATCTAGGCGGGCTTCGATCCAAAAATTTATACAAATATTGAGTTAAAAAAATTATGAAACATCGATTCGAACCATCATTTTTTTCATAAAATTATTTTTATTAGGTCCTTTTCGGTACTGGGACCTGGTTAGGACCGAGTCGGCTTTTGTAATTACATTACATTCGAACCATCATTTTCGCGATCAATTTTTATATCCGAAGAAGAAATGAAAACAAGTTTTAATGAAAAGTTATTGTTAATCTAAATTTTATTATTGTTTCTGTGTTGTAATCTTTCAAAACAAAGTACGAAAAGGTATCATTTGGTACAAAAAAAAAACTAATTGATTATTTGTTCAGTTGTCAATCCACTTTTTATTTTTTTATATTGTAGACATATTTATTTAACGCAAAAAAAAAAATCCAAACTACCTCGAAATATCTAGAAGCAATCATGTCAACCAACCTGCAAAATTACATAAAACACGAAATTGTAAAATGATAATTTTTGTTTTAATGAAAAAAAAAAAACTCTTCTGGGTTATTGCAGATTCGAAAAGTACATTAAATCTCCATTTAAAGGACCTGTCTCAAAAATTTGTACAGTCAAGTAACGAATAATGTCAGAATTTTTGAAACCATTCTTGTATTGCTTTTCGATGAAAAATACGTTTTTTCGGAATTCTGAGTACGCCATCAAATAAAATTTTACATAAATGTCCCGTGTCTATTTCGATTGTTCCGCCCCTCCGTCACAAAATATCGAAAAAATGGAGGAAGGAAGTATTTTCACGCAAATCGAAGGGGGTGTGAGCAACTTTTTTCCGATTTCGTGTGATTTGGTGAAGAATTCCCTTTGCCTCACTGCCAGCTCCAGCTGCTGAGATCTTTTTGATTTCTGCTAATGATTCAGACAAAAATATTTCATCCTCGTTTAACTAAAAAAGCTTAATTTTAGAAAAAGTAATAACATAATATTTGTTATTCGGCAAAAAATTTCAATGACATTATTTTTAATACAATTGTACTATTGTGTGCTGTAAATTGATTGTGGAAATGTTCGTTTCAAAATTCATTCAAACTATTAAAATGTTTCAAACTAAAAAGAAAGATCAATCCAAATATGATCTTTAAACGAAAATAAGATTGCCTTACCAAATTCTTCAGATTTAGTGAAGCTTAAAATTAATAGGGTATTAGTAAATATTCTAATGAAAATTTGTTTTTTGAATTATTTTATCAGACAGGGACCATCCACAAACCACGTGGACATTTTTTTGGAAATCACTAATTTTTCTGCTACATTTAACTTTTTGCACTCGAGAATAAGGTTTGAGAAGGTCGTAAGTTATTTAAATAATTTGGTATATCGTAATTTAAATATTGCTGTACCTCGAAGTCGTTGCATCTTATCAAAAAACGGTCAGAGAAAAACTTGTAGGGGCGATCTGAAAAAATACACTGAAAGAAAAAACAAGCCACTTCTATGAGATCTTTTAAAATCAAATTGAAGGTCACGATTTTTTTTCGTAAAATTTTTCTGTGAAATAAATTTTCACCCAAAAAAAAAGTACCAAAAATCATTACTGTCCGAAGTATCACAGTATTGACCAATTGGATTTCATCTAGTTTCACTGAAAAATGAGCAATTGGGTACTAAAGTTCTATGTAATTTTTTATGTACAACGGTAAAAAACGCGATCAAAAACCGTTTCTGGACACTTTTTTTCATTTTAACGCAAAAAAAAATTTGACAAGACAACATTTTTTCGATGGATCAACTATGGTCCCCTTAGAACGAGCTGTCAAGTAGGAGCTTTTCTGCCAAGAAGGACCGTGAGGTTAATTTTTTAAAATTGATTTAAAAATTCTTTTAAAACTCTTTGTGGTCGTACAAAGGGTCATTGTACTCAGAAAAATAAGCTTTATCGCTGTAAACAATAATATCAGCAATCTAAGCTTCATTTTAGGACCCAATTGTGATGTTTTTAACAAACAAACGATGAAAGTTTCACCCTAATCGATACGAGACGGGACACACACTTAAGAAAAACTTGCCTTCAAATATTTATTTTTATGAGTAACCTTCATCAGAGGTAACATTGGGTCATACAAAAATGCGGGAATTTGTATGACCCAATCTCATCTGCAGACCCAACTTTGATGACGGATTATTTAAAAAATCGGGTGTCATTAAATATTTGGATAAAACTAACTTTATAAATGCAAGGCAGACTCTCGCCATCAAACACTTTTAAATGTTACAATTAAAATTTAATACATTTTCTAATACGTTACAGTAATATTCCATCGCGAACCGTAAAACTCATTTCTTACACAGAAAAAAAAATCATGGTAATACACTTTTACAGTTAAGTACATCTTTTATGTCAGAAAAAAGGTGTAATTTTACCTCTGGAAATGTGTAATTTTACAACTTTTCTGGTGTAATGTCACTTTTTCAGTCTAAATTGAGGTAAAATTACATCATAAAAGAGGTAATATTCAACCTTCCAAAATTACAGCTTCCAAATTTACATAATTTTTTTCTGTGTACGATAACAATTATTACCTCTCACAGCTCACGATCACCCACGTGGAAAAACCGCGCAAACTTCCTCATCTCTTGCAATTACCACAAAGCGCCACAGCATCCAACCGATCAGTTATTCTCGCGCGTTGGGACAAAGACACTCACCGCAGTGCGAGTGAATGTCCGATTCCCGAACCGGTCGCGAAGGGGAGGAGGACGAGGATGATGCTCTTTATTCTTACCATGGCCTACTTTTTGGACTTTTTTTGCAGTAAAAGTGCAATGCCAAGGTCGGCGACTCGTTCCAGCGAGTTCTTGCGGTGGTTTCGGTAGAATTCTTGTTCTGAAAGCTGTTTCGAAGGGGCGATTTTATCTTTCAATTGAGACGCAACTTTGGCATTTTTCGCAAATTTTTATTACAATCAACTTTAGCTGGGCAGATTAATTTAATTTAACGAGCTCTATAAAACCGAATTCTGTACAACCTTCTGCATTAGCTTCATCTAATTTGTCTTTTTTTGTCTTGTTCTCTGAAATCGATATTCTCTAAGATTCGTCACGGCGTATAGAACGGTTCTGTGTGTGTTGAATTAACTTGGTTAACAAATATGTATAAATTAGTACGTCAAGTGGACAATTGTGGAGAAACTCTTCCTGGAGTAGATATATGTAAAACAACCGTTGCAATAAAAAATAAGGAGGAAAACTAAGCTTAAATAACTCAACCAGACGTTAAATAGATCATTCACTGAACAGATATTGTTTGAGGGTTGTAAAAAATCTTCTAAAAGGAATCAAATGTGTGCTTGCTCCAATTTCTTCCTAAAACCGCACCGGAGACCAGCAGCCTGTGTTTTCGTCCCGGCGGAAGTAGTGCGGGTTGTTGTTCCGGAACACGGTCACCGCCGGGAACGGGTTGTCCTGAATGTATCTCAGTGTGGCACGAACCTAAAACAAAAAAAAAAACAAGTCGATTACATTCATCGCGAACAGCAGTATGAAACTTCGAAAGCTCAAAGAGAGCGAGCTTCGCAAAGCTCTCTGGCAACGCCTACTTACTTGCATAGCAAAGTGGGGTGGCTCCACGTCCGGACTCGTCGATAAATGCTGCAGAATAAACTCGTCACTTTGCGACAGCCACAAATCGACGCCGCGCAGCGGGTCGTAGTTGAACGGTCCGATCCGGAGCATCCCGACGGTGGAGTCGTACACGTCCAGCACCTGGAATCGATGCTTAGATTATTATCAAATATTTAGCTTTCGTAGGAAAACAAACAGTGCAACTCACCTGATGGCCGCCGGTAAAGTGGCGGGCCATGCGCAGCTGCAGATCGGGGCCCTTGTCCGGGAAGGTGGCCGGGAAGATTTCGCCCGTCTTGACGTTCACCCCGATGCCGTAGATGATGGGCCAGTTGATGTCACCGCGCAGGATGGTGTTGAGCTCGCCGACACACGCCTGCGTCAGGTCGATCTCGAGCGGGTGCTTGTGGAAGGACTCTGTGAGGAAAAGAATTAAATTTATAAAAAAAATGAAATTGTTCGACCTTGGCTGAATTAACTTTTAATATCAAAATTCCTGGGAGTCTCGACTAAATTTCCCGGGAATCGAGAGGCACAAAAATTCCCGCTCGTCAGCCTCTAGTTTCGATTAATGCCATCAGGACCGACTGGGACCGAATCCAGGCTAACTGGGACTAGATGCAATAACGCTAACCATTACACCAACGGACCCATAGTAAACACTACAGTCGACTCTCTGGTTTTCAATATCCAAGAGACCGTCGAGGAAGAGAAACATCAGTTTACAAAACGATGCAAAATGAATACTCGATTGGAAATTTTTGTTTTTCGTTTTACCTTGCTATGGCAGAGAACCATGGCAACGTCCAGCATACAAAAACAAATAAAACTCCATTTGGCAAAGAAAAATGTCTATGCAAGCCAAGAGAATGTAAAACCCGCAACCGGAAGAGATTTGTAAAGCAAAAAGAAGAGATCCTTCGAGCAAGAGAGAATATCGAGGAGTGAAGAGAATCGAAGTATGCAGTTTGAAGGAACTGAAGAATCCATCGGTAGATGGAGAAATATTGATATCGAGAAGATCGACAACCAGAGAGTCGACTGTTTTTGTTTTCTGTTTCTGTTTTCATGGCATTTTAAACTATTACTACAATAAATTTGAAGACATTTGGTCGTATCAAAGCTATCTGAAGTTAGCAATTCCAAAAAACGGGTACCACGATCTCAACACTGCTTTGACCAAATCGACGTAAAATTTGGTGAAGACTCATCAAACTGGTCCTGTGTGCATGAAAAAAGCCGATTTTCAAAAACCTCATTTAAAAAAATATATATATGTTTTTCATATAAAAAGTCGTCCATTTTTTGATTTTCATATTTAAAAAAATACTAAATTTCAAAATCCGGCATCGTCATGCACACAAAATAACAAGATTAAATCGTCTGTAACTCACTTTCATCATGAAAAATCTTCATGAAACTTTCAGCAGTGATTGAAAATCGTTTTGAGTGGATTTTATTAATATTGTGTAACCCCTAATTAAAGTTTTTTTTATTTTATCAGTAGGAAACCACTGTTTTAATTGAGTTTTTTTTTAACATCTGAGCAGTTCTCTCAGATTTCCGTCATTCCATTTTTTTTTGTATTTTTTAATCCGACTGAAACTTTTTTGGTACCTTCGGTATGCATTTTGCATCATTAAATTCTGCATATAATTTTCCATACAAATTTGGCAGCTGTCCATACAAAAATGATTTATGAAAATTCAAAAATCTGTATCTTTTGAAGGAATTTTTTTATCGTTTTGGTGTCTTCGGCAAAGTTGTAGGTATGGATATGGACTACACTGAAAAAAAAGATACACGGTAAAAAAAATTTGGTGATTTTTTATTTAACTTTTTGTCACTAAAACTTGATTTGCAAAAAAAACACTTTTTTTTTTTTGATATGTTTTAGAGGACATCAAATACCAACTTTTCAGAAATTTCCAGGTTGTGCAAAAAATCTTTGACCGAGTAATGAATTTTTTAATCAATACTGATTTTTTCAAAAAATCGAAATATTGGTCGTAAAAAATTTCAACTTCATTTTTCGATGTAAAATCAAATTTACAATAAAAAAGTACTTCATTCATACTAATTTTGATAAAGTCCACCGTTTTTAAGTTAAATCCATTATTAGGTGACTTTTTTGAAAATAGTCGCAGTTTTTCATTTTTTTTAAATTAGTGCACATGTTTGCCCACTTTTTAAACAAATATTTTTGATAAGCTGAGAAAATTCTCTATATTTTGCTTTTTTGAACTCGTTTGATACGATCCTTAGTTGCTGAGATATTGCCATGCAAGTGTTTAAAAACAGGAAAATTGATGTTTTCTAAGTCTCATCCTAACAGCCCACTATTTTCTAATGTCGATATCTCAGCAACGAATGGTCCGATTTACAATGTTAAAAAATGAACTTTAAAAATTTTTAAACCAAGACAAACATTTCAAAAGGGTGTTATATTAAATTTTTGGCCCTTTTAAAATGTTAGTCTTGATTTAAAATTTTTGAAAGTATTTTTTTCGAAAATATCGGGAAATTTCACGAAACATTGTAAATCGGACTATTAGTTGCTGAGATATCGACATTAGAAAATGGTGGGTTGTTTGGATGAGACTTAGAAAACATCAATTTTCCTGTTTTTAAACACTTGCATGGCAATATCTCAGCAACTAAGGGTCGTATCAACAAAGTTAAAAAAAGCAAAATATAGAAAATTTTCTCAGCTTTCCAAAAATATTTTTTTTCAAAAGTGAGCAAACATGTGCACTAATTTTCAAAAATGAAAAACTGCGATTATTTTCAAAAAAGTCACCTAAAAATGGATTTAACTTGAAAACGGTGCACTTTATCAAAATTTCACTGATGTACTTTTTGATTGCAAATTTGATTTAACATCGAAAAGTGAAGTTGAAAATTTTGTATGACCAATATTTCGATTTTTTTGAAAAAATCTGTATTGATTAAAATATTCATAATTCAATCAAAGATTTTTTGCACAACTTGGAAATTTCTGAAAAGTTGGCCTTTCATATCCTCTAAAACATAACAAAAAATAAAAAAAATAATAATAGTGTTTTTTTTGCAAATCAAGTTTTAGTGACAAAAAGTTAAATAAAAAACCATCAAAAAAAATTTTACCTTGTATAATTTTTTTTCAGTGTAGTCCATATCCATACCTACATATTTTCCGAAGACACCAAATCGATCAAAAAATTCCTCCAAAAAATACAGATTTTTGAATTTTTATACATCATTTTTGTATGGAGAGCTGCCAAATTTGTATGGAAAATTATATGGAGAATCTAATGATGCAAATTGGCTTTTTTGGGCATACCGAAGGCTCCAAACAAGTTTCAGTCGGATTAGAAAATACAAAAATTAAAATTCCAAAAAAAAAGACCGATTTCGTGGAGAATTGCTCATCTGTAATGCCAAAGAGGTTTTGGGTGGAATTTCAACTTCTAGCAGCAAAATAAGTCATTCTTAAATAAAAATTATCAAAATAATTTTCATTGAAAATAAAAAAAAAATCATTTTTAACATTGAAAATTGGACCAATAGTCACCGAAAAATTGGAGATTAAAAAACGAGGGTTTATTTGGCAACACTAAGAAAATCTCATTTTCCCCGATTTTTTTTTTCTATCTTTGCATGGTTATATCTCAGTAAAAAAGTCTTACCAACTTAGTCCAAAAAAGCAAATTGCTGGGCATTTTTTCAAGCTTTCGAAAATACCTATTTCTATTTGATTAAAAAATTGCGATATTTTTCAAAAAAGAAAAAAATATAATTAAACGGTGCACTTCACCAAAAATAATTAAAGAGTATTTTATTGATTTTACAATCGGCTGAAATCAATTTGAAATGCCTTTCCATGCGTTTAGAATCCCTTTTAGCATGTATGAGATGATTAAATAATGTTTTGAATTTTAGAAAATTTTAAATGTTTAAGTTTTTTTTTCGCAAAAATTTTTGTTTTCGTCAAAATTCATTTTTTGAAAATTAATGATTGCAAAACATCGGAACTAGTGTAAAATACATTTTAAAATTCTTTTTCCATGCAAATGCTTAAAGTATGGCGAAAAAACTTCGGTGTCTTTTTCTTGTTGTTGAGTGGGACCCCAAACATTCTCTAAAAGGATTTATAATTTTTAAATCCCAGGTGGCAGTCAAAATAGTGGTGTAGAAAAACTGAATAAAAGTCTTTGTTGTGCTAAAAGGCAAATCAACAGCTCAAATTTGACTAAAATAGGGTCGCAGAACTTATTTTTAATTGAGTCTGGACTGTAGTAAAAATTTCAAAATGTATTCTAAAATCAAATTAATTTGCGATAAATTTTAAAAACGATGATCTGTGTCTTTTTCCATTCCAACAAGCGCAACAACCCCTTTTACACCACACCAGCAACCATACACAGCGCCCACCGAGCTTGATTGAAGTCAATTTTTTGATTTAATTATTTTCTAATTGACCTTTCCTGGTCAACACTGCCGGCCAGCCAGTGCCGACTGTCGCAGTACAGTACGTAGTTAAAACCGCATTCATTCACCAAAGTGCTCACTCACTTGGGCTGCGCGGCGCGATGATAATTGAATCAAATATCACTTATAATGAAACACCCTCTTCCCTTCTCATGCGAGTGGTGTTGAGTAGCACTGTCGATTTCCATACAAGCAGGCACTTTCAGAACGTACTTGCGCTGTATTGTCTTAAGGGGGTTTCAATTGAAGACATTTTTTCTCAATTTCATGTCTTGTAACGGAGAAATGTCCTCTCTCTCTACCATCATGATTCCGAACAATTTTCACTGCATTTTTCCCCCTCCCCGGCGCGTCGGCTAATGGAATTAATGGCCTGCGTGCCGAATCACGTGGTTGGTCATCTAATGGACATTTATGGGTCTTGTTCTTCCATGTCGGATGGATCTCTGGACTGGATGATGGGGTGTGACCGCCGAGGGTGATTATGCGGTTTGACTAATTTGTAGTTAACTTGTTTAAAGATGTGAAGAAGGGGAATCACTTAATTGCGTTATTCAATTGAACTTGTTTCCGGGATGAGGGAGGATGATCTTGTGAGGGATTAATTAACTTTGAAGAATGCTTGTTTTATTTTCTACTTTATGATAACAGTCCAAACCACTTGGAAAATTTATTCAGTCGAATCGATTTCAAATGCAAAAATATCAAGATATTTCAACTTCCTAGTCCGTAAATCACTTCTGTTACAATGTCCCCCCTAATAAATGCAGATTTTCTCACAAAGGCCTGGTACCGCCTTTGAAGGTGTGTCGGCACTGTACTCACTTATATCCATCCGTTGACACCTCCAAGTTCCTGCCCGCAAGCAAAAACCGCAACCACAAATCATCACCGGTACTTTGCCCACACGTCATGATTATTGATAATCATTTATGATTTCGTTCCCCTGTGGAGTCACAATCCGCACAATCTATGATTCCTTCTGAGAGAGAAAGTACCGCCTATTCAGCGGCTTCATTTTGCACATCACCTTTGTGAGAAAAATCATGTAATTTTACACACTGAGTGAACAGTTTTTCTGCATGCGAAAAAAATATGTGAAGCTGACGAAATTCAAACCCAGCACACACGGAGAGGACGGTGGCTTAGCTCACATGGCTGTCAACACGCTGCACCGTAAAAAATCATGGTAATATTACATCTGGAAAGGGGCACATCTTTTATGTCAGCAAAAAAAAATGTAATTTTGTAACCTCTGAAAATGTGTAACTTTACCGCATTTCTGGTGTAATGAATTTTTTTCAGTCAAAATTTTGGTGAAATTACATCATAAAAGAGATAATATTCAACCTTCCAAATTTCTGCATGTAAAATAACATGAAATTTTATTTAACAAAAAAAGCAAAGTTGGTTCTACCCTCAAGCCATTGAGTAATTCTCCGAGAGATTTCGGTAATTGTTTTTTTTTTGTTTTTTTTTTTTTATCCGGCTGAAACTTTTTTGGTGCCTTCGGTA
The DNA here is from genome assembly GCF_016801865.2 of Culex pipiens pallens. Taxonomy (NCBI): domain Eukaryota; kingdom Metazoa; phylum Arthropoda; class Insecta; order Diptera; family Culicidae; genus Culex; species Culex pipiens. Next base: position 10,049 of record NW_026292850.1, on the reverse strand, counting down.
AGCCAAAAAAAAAAACTATTTTGCATAATTAGCTTGTCCATGTAATTTTCCAAACAAATTTGAAAGCTGTCCATCAGGGATGGTATTTACTCGTTTCCTCGCCGATGGCGAGGTCTTTTAGATATCGTCCCTCGCTCAAATCATTAAATTTTTGGCGTTCTCCCAAAAATGCATCAAGAGAGCGAAGCGAAAACGACGCCGATGAAATAGCGAGCAACGAACAAACCGATGCGTAAGACGGAAAAAAATCTCTCACACAGCCAGTCCCCGCGCTCAAAAAGCAAGAGAAAGAGCAATCGTGAAATTCTCTCGCCCGTAAGCCCAGTAGAAATGAGTTCATTTGTGTGCGTGAGCTCCAGTGTATGTATACAGCAATTTCGTGTGCGTGCCTCTACGGTTGGAACGATAGTTCCATCGGAACCAGCGAGAGGGTATTTCTCGTCGATGTGATGGGCTTTCGATATTCGCGATAGCAAGCCGACCATCACTCGGCTGCGAAAGAGAAGAGAAATTTTAAGAGACGAGGAACGCACCGAAATATGCATCAATGATAGTGCGATGGTGATGGTTTACCTACCCTGCTGTCCATACAAGAATGATATATGAAAATAAAAAAAAACTGTATCTTATGAAGAATTTTTTTGATCAATTTGGTGTCTTCGGCAAAGTTGTAGGTATGGATAAGGAGTACACTGAAAAAAAAAGATATACGGTAATTTTTTTTGGTTATTTTTAATTAAATTTTTTGTCACTAAAACTTGATTTGCAAAAGAAAACACAATTTTTATTTTTTTTTATTTTTTTATATGTTTTAGGGAACATTAAATGTCAACTTTTCAGAAATATCCATAATGGGCCAAAAATCTTTGACCTAGTTATGAATGTTAGAATCAATACTGATTTTTTCCAAAAAAAAAAAACGAAATAATGGTCGCAAAAATTTGTCAACTTCATTTTTCGATGTAAAATCGAATTTGCAATCAAAAAGTACTTCAGTGCAACGTTTCCAAGTTATTGCCATTTTTAGGTAACTTTTTAAAAAATAGTCGCAGTTTTTCATTTTTTTAAATAAGTACCCATGTTTGCCCACTTTTGAAAAAATATTATTGAAAAGCTGAGAAAATGTTCAATATTTAGCTTTTTAAAAACTTTGTTGATAAGACCCTTAGTTGCTGAGATATTGCCATGCAAAGATTTATTCAATTCAATTCGGTTTTATTGGTGAATAATCAAGATACAATAAGTTCTTTTGAGGTACATAACAGAGTTTTGGAGTTCCTTACAGCTGTGTGTTACATCATAATCCATTTTGGAACAGTTATTGCTTGTAAATAAAGGTGTCACCAAGAGTAAGAAAAAAATAAAAAAAAACTTACTAAAATTGCAAGGGAAAGGGGATAGAAATAGAAAAAGCTTAAAACTAGATCACAGTTTTTTATCCTTTATAGATGTGCTTGATCATCAGCTCCCCAAGGGCCAGGAATTGCTCCGCCTTGTTACGGCAGGTCCGAAATCGCGTCATCATCTCCCCTGCGAGAGCAAAGAACTCTGGCAGGGTAAAGAGATCTTCTCCGGTAACTTCTTGCTGGGCCGTATTGCCACTGCCGGCAGCGACCACGCTGGCAAACGATCGCCCCCATCCAGGAGGGAACGCTGAGTTGTCCGCTGGAACCGTACGATGACCAGCTGCCGGCACGGTTTCGCTCGTACTTCGCTGAGGAGGGTGGGACGCTGCTGCTTTCTTCTTCCTCTTTTCCTGCTCCTCGAGGTAGTTTTTCCGTGCGCTGCATCCACGGTAGTTGCTGGTATGGTTACCTCCGCAGTTGGCGCACTTGATGCGCGCCTTCGTTTGCTCTGCCTTGTCCCCCAAGTCCGCTTTGCACGGCAGTGCACACGCCTCAGAGAGGTGTGATTCACCGCACTTTACACAGCGGGGCGAGAGGTTGCAGTTCCGCGAGCCGTGGCCGAATTTCTGGCAACGGTGGCATTGTGCTGCGTCCGACGGGTTCTTTGAGTAGAACCGCCAGTTTACCCAAAACCCGTCCAACGCCTTAGTTCGCCGCAGGTCTTGAATTTTGACGGTGCCGCGGTCGAAGTACAACAGGTACAGGGTGTGTGTACCTGTTACTGTTGTCTTCCGCGAGAGGACTTTTATGTCCCGCGGCGTTATGCCAGCACCCGAGAGGTCCTTCTTGAGGTCGGAGATCGGGCGGTCTTGGTACCCCTGCAAAACGACCTTAACGGCAGTCTTCTGCACGGGGTCGAATGTGTAAAACTTGAAGTTTTGACGCTTCAATTTCTCCACAACCAGGTCGAAGTTCTTTTCGTCAAATGTTTAAACTTGCACTGACGACTTACCGATTTTCAGACAATATCCGAGGCCTTCCAGCAACTCGTCAACATCGTCCGCCAACGTGTCCAAAACAAAAATTGGAGGTGGTCTACGTTCCTTTGGAGAATTGTTCTTTTTTGGCGTCGACACTTTCTTCCGTGCACGCCCGTCATCGTCGTCGTCGTCGGTAGCGCTGCTACCGTCGGTGTTGTTGATTTCTTCGTCGTCGCTCAGCATCTGGAACTCGTTCCTGATGGGGATGTTGGCGGATGTTGATGTGCCACTGGTCGTGGCACCGGAAGTACCGGAACGGGTTCGCACTGGTGATCTCGGAACGTATCCGGGATGTAGATACTTTTTGTCGATTCCATCTGCGCTCACGCTCCCCTGCGCGATAGCGGCCGACACGGCGTTTGTTTGTTTACCTTTTTGCACACGGCCGGTAGACGAACTTCGCGGGTTTTTCGAGGCCGCACTCGAACTGCCACGGCCACGGCCGGCCTTTGGCATGCTGGAGAAGCAAACTCGCGGGTAATCACTATCAACTGCGGCGAAAAATTTCGAAAAAACGGTAGAGCACAGAGCACTTGACTGCTGCTGGCTCTCGTGCGTACACGGAGGTGGATGCAAAGATTTAAAAACAGGAAAATTGATGTTCTCTAAGTCTCACCCAAACAACCCACCATTTTCTAACGTCGATATCTCAGAAACTAATGATCCGATTTACAATGATAAAATATGAAACAATTGTGAAATTTTCTGAACATTTCGAAAAAAAAATTATTTTTTTTTTTGCATCAAGACATTTAAAAAGAACCAAACATTCAATATTATGCCCTTTTGAAATTTATCAAAATCAAAAAAATAAAAGTATTTGTTTTGAAGAGATCATAAAATTTCAAAATGTTTCATTTTTAAGCATTGAAAATCGGACCATTAGTTGCTGATATATTGTTAGAAAATGATGGGTTGTTTGGGTCAATCTCAGCAACTAAGGGTCTTATCAACAAAGTTTGAAAAAGCTAAATATTTTCTCAGCTTTTTATTTTTTTTTCCATGAGTGGGCAAGCATGTGCACTAATTTTAAAAAATGAAAAAATACGACTGTTTTTAAAAAAGTTACCTAAAAATGGCTATAACTTGAAAACGGTGAACTTTATCAGAATTTCATTTAAGTACTTTTTGATTGCAAATTTGATTTTACATCGAAAAATGAAGTTGAAAAATTTTTGCGAAAAATATTTCGATTTTTTTTTTGATTGAAGAATTCATAACTCGGTCAAAGATTTTTTGCCTGTTCTGTAAATTTCAGAAAAGTTGGCATTTGATGTCCCTTACAACATATCCGAAAATTGAAAAAATAAAAAAAATGTTTTTTTTTGCAAATCAAGTTTTAATGACAAAAATTGAAAAAAAAAAAAATTGAAAATCACCATTTTTTTACCGTGTATCTTTTTTTTCAGTTTAGTCTTATTCTATACGACACCAAAGAAGACACTAAATCGATCAAAAAATCCCTTCAAAAGATACAACTTTTGAAATTCAAGATATCATTTTTGTATGGGCAGTAGGGTGTAATATCAAAATCGATTTTCCAGCACAGCAATTTTTCAGTTCCTTTTGGGGTCCTAAACAACTCCCCAAAGTTTGGGAACGATTGGTTTAGTCCCCGCTTTGCGCAAAGCGATTCAATTTTCCATATAAATTTGTATGGGAAAAATCATTTTTTTGAATTTTTGTATTTAAAAAATCCAGGTTTCACGCTGTACTAAAACCGGATTCATATTCGGATGCTCTGGAAGGTGCTCTACAACTTTCCCGAAGAGAGTATGGTGCTAGCTTGTCCCTGAAAGAAGATACAGCGTCCTCAAAACTCGTCTAAAACGTGATTTTCGAGCAAAAAACACGTTTTAGACGAGTTTTGAACACGCTGTATCTTTTTATAGGAGCAAGTTAGCACCATACTCTCTTCGGGAAAGTTGTAGAGCACCTTCCAGAGTATCCGAATATGAATCCGGTTTTAGTACAGCGTGAGACGTGGATTTTATAAATATCAAAATCCAAAAAAATGGGTTTTCCCATACAAATTTATATGGAAAATTGAATCGCTTTGCGCAAAGTGAGGACTAAACCAATCGTTCCCAAACTTTGGGGAGTTGTTTAGGACCCCAAAAGGAACTGAAAAATGGTTGTGCTCGCTAAATTTGGACAACTTTATTTTTTTCCATACAACCATATTACACCCTAATGGGCAGCTGTCAAATTTGTATGGAAAATTATATGGACATGCTTATGGTGTAAAATGGCTTTTTTGGGCATACCGAAGGCACCAAAAAAGTTAAGCTGGATTAAACATTATGAAAGTTGAAAAAAAAAAAAACCATTTCTTTGAGAGTTGTTCCATTAGGGTGTAATATGGTTGTATGGAAAAAAATAAAGTTGTCCAAATTTAGTGAGCACAGCACTTTTTTAGTTCCTTCTGGGGTCCTAAACAACTCCCCAAAGTTTGGGACCGATTGGTTTAGTCCTCACTTTGCGCAAAGCGATTCAATTTTCCATATAAATTTGTATGGGGAAAACCATTTTTTTGGATTTTGGTATTTATCAAATCCACGTTTCATATTATATCAAAACCGGACTCATATTCGGATGCTCTGGAATGTCCTCTACAACTTTCCCGAAGAGAGTATGGTGCTAGCTTGCCCCTAAAAAAAGATACAACGTGTTCAAAACTCGTCTAAAACGTGTTTTTTGCTCGAAAATCACGTTTTAGACGAGTTTTGAGGACGCTATATCTTCTTTCAGGAGCAAGTTAGCACCATACTCTCTTCGGCAAAGTTGTAGAGGACATTCTAGAGCATCCGAATATGAGTCCGGTTTTGATATAGCATGAAACGTGGATTTGATAAATACCAAAATCCAAAAAAAATGATTTTCCCCATACAAATTTATATGGAAAATTGAATCGCTTTGCGCAAAGTGAGGACTAAACCAATCGGTCCCAAACTTTGGGGAGTTTTTTTTTTTTTTGAATTAAATATACTTTATTGAATCTTTCTTATAATAATTACATTTGGTTTACATAATAAGTGGTCAGCTGTGGCTCTTCAGCTTTAGTTTGCTTTTCGTGATTTAAACACTGTTCATTTTCTTAACTTTAAAAGTATATGATTTATCATTTTTGTAACACTAGGTACAATGAGGAAAAAAAAATTAAGAAAACATAACCTAACCTAAAACTAACTTAATCTTACCATAAACTAAACCAATCCTTGAATCAAGGGGTATTCAGATATAGCACATTTTTCCCTGAATTTCAAACATTTTTCTTGAATTTTCTGATCCAACATTTTTACTTCTGCTAATTCATGAACCTCACTTGATCTTGTCCAGCCAGGAACATTCAAAACCATTTTGAGTACCTTGTTTTGGACACGCTGGAGCTTCAATTTATGAGTTCTAGCGCAACACTCCCAAACAGGTACTGCATACTCAATAACGGGGTAAATTATTTGTTTGTAAACTGCTAACTTATTTTTTAAAGAAAGCTTTGATTTTCTGTTAATTAAAGGATACAAACACCTGATGAGAATGCTGCACTTGTTCAATATTTTATCTACATGCTGCCGAAACAATAGTTTCGAGTCAAGTATGAGACCTAAATAGACAACTTCCTTTGACCAGGGTATCGAAACATCATTCATTTTTATCAAAACATCATCCTTTGGGGCAAATCTGGCCGATTTGGAAAGTGGAAAAATGATGGTTTGAGTTTTGGCTGCATTTATGCGAATTTTCCAGTCGCCAAAGTATTCGGAAAGAACGTCAAGACCCTTCTGAAGGCGGCCAACTAAATATCTGGTTATTTTACCCTTATAAATAACGGCAGTGTCATCAGCAAAAAGTGACAACACACCATTACCAGGAAGAGTAGGCAAATCAGATGTAAAAATATTGTACAGAAGTGGGCCAAGAATACTTCCTTGGGGAACCCCAGCATCAATGTTGAATAATCCAGAAGCAATCCCATTCAGAAAAACCTTGAACGATCTCTCCGAAAGATAGTGCTGGATAATTTTGATAAGATACATTGGAAAACCGCATAAATACAGTTTATGTATCAAACCATCATGCCAAACATTGTCAAAAGCCTTCTCAACATCCAACAAAGCCATAGCAGTTGATTTAGACTCAAGCTTGTTCTGCTTGATGATTTTAGTTACTCTCGTAAGCTGATGAGCAGTATTATGCCCCTTTCGGAAGCCAAACTGCTCATTCAAAATTATATTATTATCGTTGGTAAAATCCAAAAGCCTTGAATAGATGACCTTCTCAAAGAGTTTGGACAGACTACTCAAAAGACTAATGGGACGATAACTTGTTGGCGATGTTGGATCTTTTTGAGGCTTCAAAATTGGTATGACTTTGCCCAGCTTCCAATTGGTGGGGAAGTAACCAAGTTGCAAACATTTATTGAAAATATTGGCTAGATGTTGAAAGAACTGATCACTCTGTTTTTTCAACACTAGATTAAAAATGTTATCAAAGCCTGGAGCTTTCATATTTTTCATTTGTTTAACTGCAACTTTGACTTCCTCACCAGAAACATGGGAATCTGCAGGAAATTCAAAGGTAGAGTCATTGATTGTTGAAATACTATTGGCAACTGATGTTTCTTTACGGCTGGTCATGGAAGCGCCAAGATTATGTGAACTAACAAAATGAAGCCCAAGTGCATTTGCCTTTTCCTCGGATGTAATCAAACGAGAATCCTCAACAATAAGAGGAGGAATCGGCTTTGGTTTGTTTTTAAGAACTTTTGAAAGTTTCCAAAATGGTTTTGAATAATTCCCCAGCTGGCTTACATGTTTTGAAAATTCTTGATTTCTGATATTGTCAAGTCGGTCTTGTATTATTTTGTTCAAATTGTTCACTGAAATCTTTTTGTCATAGTCCCCAGTCCGTTGATATTGTCTCCTATAAACATTCCTAAGTCTAATCAAATGTTTAGTATCTACGTCAATATCAGTTACCTTAAAATTAACAGGAACCTCCCGAACGTTGGCAGCCTCTGCTTGGTTGATAGCCTGCTGGATCACCTCCAGCGAACGATCAATATCGGCAGAAGTTTCCGGGTGTTGATCATAGTCGATGTTGCTGTCGACCACTTGCTGAAACTGCTGCCAGTCAACGTTGTGGTAATCTTTCCGGGTTGGTTGCCGCTGCGGAGTAACGGAAGCTCCAACCTCCACAACCACCGGATAGTGATCAGAACTCAACTCTTCAAACACCTCAGGATGAGCCACGTTCTCAGCCATATTAGTAATGAAGAAGTCGATGATTGAGTGATTCCCAGACCGAGCCACCCTCGTTGGACGATCCGGACTCACAACGTTGTAGTATCCGTTTTGCAGATCGTTGTGCAGAATCACTCCGTTCCGATTCCTCCTGCTGTTGCCCCAAACTTCATGCTTCGCGTTGAGGTCACCAGCGATGATGTACTTTGCGCTCCGCCGTGTCAGCTTCTGGATATCGCTCTTCAGTTTTGCTGCTGAACCATCTCTGGAATTCACCTGACGTGGGCAGTATGCAGCAATGAAGAGTACTGGGCCAACCGAAGTGGGAATTTCCACCCCAACGGCCTCGATGATGTCCAGCTTGAAGTGTGGCAGCCGGCGTGGCTTGAGATCACGATGAACAGCGACAAGCACACCTCCTCCTCCAGAGGTGGTCCTGTCGAGCTGCGTCGCAATCTTGTAGTTTTGCAGATAAACTTTTTCACCGGGCTTCAGATGAGTTTCCGTGATGGCAGCTACGTCGATCTCCTTCTCGCGAAGAAAATCCACCAGCTCTAAGTTCTTCCTCCTAATGGAGCAAGCGTTCCAATTCAGCAGCTTGAGGGACCTACGATCCATACTGGATGACGAACGAGGTCAGCACTTCAATCTGCTGGGTCTTGGTTTTGCATCCACGCAGTGCAGCGGACATCTGTTTGAAAATATTGAGGAGTTCGGTTGAGGTGTAAAGATCATTACCATTTTCCTCAACTGCGGGTTCTTGGGTTGGTCTTGGCTCCTGGCTGAAGCCCGGTGGTGGCGGTCTCGGCTCCTGGCTGGAACCCGGCCGTGGATGATTCATCTCAGCTCTCTTCCTGGGATCCAACGGCAACGGTGCCAAGTTCGGGACCTGGCGTCGCGGTTGAAGAGGTGGAAAATTTTGCTCCACCAGGGCTGGAGGAGTTCTACGACGCTGAGGCTGATTCTTCGTCGATGCTTGCTGCCGAATTTTCACGAACTCAGCTCTCTTGGGGCACTTTCGGTCGGTTGACGAGTGCTCACCGTTGCAGTTGAGGCACTTCACCAGCGAATCTTGGATGCACTGGGATGTGATGTGCGCATCGGTACCACATTTGGCGCAACGACGCTTTAGGTGGCAGTTCTTACCTCCGTGCCCGAAACCCAGGCAGTTGAAGCATTGTGTGACGTCACGATGCACTGGTCGGTATCGCTCCCACGACACGATAATGTTGAAAACCGCTCGGATTGCCTTCAGCTCAGGAAGCGTCGTCGATCCCTTAGCCAAATGCAGCAGGTAGAGCTGGTCACGGTACTTGATGTCTTTGTTGCGTCGGCTCATTTTGTGCACGGCCAACACATCCAGTTTCAAAACTTTTAGCTCGGCAGCTAATTCCTCCACTGGCATGTCGTACAGACCTCTGACGACGATTTTGTACGGCTTATCCATGGCGACATCATGGGTAAAGTACTCCGCCTCGTTTTCGGTCAAGTAATCCTTGACCAGTTGATAGTGCTGCCTGGATTGCACCAGCACCTTAAATCCGTCCTGACACAGACGAATGTTGCCTAGGACTTTCCCAGACTTGATGAGTTCAACCAGCCCCGCACGAAAGTCGATCGTTGCTGCTGATTGCCTCACATAAAAAGGAGGCAGTTTCTCCTTTCGCTGTTTCACTTCATTCTCCTTTGCTTCCGCTACCTGGTCCTCGTCAGGCAGTCCAGCGAACTTGTTGTTCTTCAAAAGCTGCTCCTCGTGCGATGAAGAGTTCTCCTCCTCCTCATCCATCGGTACAGTACCGTCGCTCTTTTTCGTCTTTTTGCTGTTCGATGTCACTTCCAAAAGCACCTTCCTCTTGGAAATTCCCGGTTTTTGGCCATCAGTTGAGGCCTCAACCTTCCTTTTGGAAATTCCCACTTTTTTGCCTGCTTGAGCCGCAGGTAGGGCAATATTGCCGGCGTTTTGCGCCGGGACGCGACGAGTCATGTTGATTCAGACAACCTTCACCAACGAATGCTCGGATAACAATGAACTTTGGGGAGTTGTTTAGGACCCCAAAAGGAACTGAAAAAGTGCTGTGCTGGAAAATCGATTTTGATATTACACCCTATTGTTCCATACAGATGTGCTACAGATTTCTGCATTAATTTAACATTAAATTTTATGTAAAAAAATGCAATGTTTATTTTACCCCCATGCTATTAATTAAGTACAATTGGAAAAAAATATTGAGATTCCATTTTTTTTTAAGTTAAGTCAAACACCTTTCGTCCTCCCACTATTCAATTTGGACAGATACAAACCTCCTAACCTCTCAGGCAATTCTTGCATAAATTGATAAAGAGAAAAACCCTCCACCCCATCTAACAGGCTCATGTTGCAGTTTTCGTTCACCTTCGATAGCTGTGAATTTCGGGAGGAA
>NW_026292849.1:40125-73000 GCF_016801865.2 Culex pipiens pallens | reverse complement strand
CCAAAGCTTAAGGTCCTACAACCATAGGGAATTCCAAAGCTTATAGGTTTTAATCAAAATTCGGAGTCATCGGCCAAAACCGCGTGTGTTTAGTAGGCCATGCTCGTAAATTCTTGTTTTTTCTTTTTAAATTTACCTATTTAAGAGTTCAGATAATCCCGAGCAGACGGAAATAACGTGGGAATAACATTTTTTGATATTTGAAAATAATAGGCCAATAACATTTTATGTTATTTATAACAAGTTTTGTTATTCGCCGGTATGATTTTTTTTGTTATTGGATTGTTATTGTAAAAACAGACTTATAACATTGTGAGATGTTCTTCGAACAAATCTTTGTTATTCTTTTTTGTTATTTTAACTACTAATCTGATCATCCCAATAACAGTTGGAGTTATTTTTCTATAACAAAAATTGTTATTCCAAAGTTGTGTTGGCTTGAACCAATATCAGACCAATAACAAATTTTGTTATGATAACATAAACTGTTATTAAACTCTTATGCAAAAATGGATTTTGCAAGAATATTCCATAAAACTTTTTGTTTTTTTTTTATCATTATTTGTTATTGAAATGGCATGAATGTTGTAATTACCGTCTGCCCGGGATGGATTTTCGACCGCTTTCGAAATTGGTCAAATAATTCAAAAATTTATTAAAACAGTATCTTTTCATTAAATTTTGGACACATGTTAACAGAGATTTTTTGTTCATAAGTTTTCAAGTTATTGTAGGAACTTGTAGGAGTTCTGTTTTCATTACCATTGCTGTTTTTGTTCCTTTGACTAGATTCTTGACCACTTCAAACACACGCACACACACAGGGACAACTCCCCCCAAATAAAAAAAAACGATAAAAAAAATGTGGGATTCTGCTCCAGCAGCGGCGTTCGGAAAAGGGTCCAGGAATAAATCACCCAGATTTCTGACACCACCGAAGGCCAGATAAGAGTTGACAGAAGTAAAAACAAACAGACGTTGGGTTAGAAAGAAACGACAAATCGTTCACTTAGCAGTGGCAGTTTTATTGAGTTTTTTTTAAATATTTTTTTTTCATATAGTCTCGAATTATTTAACATTAAAATTTGTTTAAAACACTGGAATTCAACAATAAACAAGAACTTGATTTTTTCATAAAAGCAAACAACATTGACAAGACACATTTTTTTCTAACGATGTGTATCTTTTCATATTCAAGCTCTGGCCTAGTGTGAGGTTAAATCATTTTCATTGCAATATAAAAGAGCAATTAACGCTGGTAGAGCAAAATATTAGCAGCTGTTCGCATCATATGTCTCCATTCAACTCGTGTGTGTGTGTTTTGAGGTGGTTTCAAAGTTAAAGAGAAAATCAACGCGCGAGCTAAATTTAAGCACTACCAACTTCATAGTAATACCTCTCTCAACCAATTGGCGCCATTCCACAATGCAGTGAGAAATTCGGTGACATATTTATTAAGACGAAATATTACTTAAGTAGATGCAACAAGGGGGAAAGAACGTGTGAAATAATTCATCAAAAAAATTACTCTTAGTTCCTTGCATTTGTAAAAAATCTTTTTGATCTATTTTCATCAACTTTTATGCAGTGTTTTCTCTAACTGCTATACGGTAAGATGTTACCCGTTGAAATAAAACAAATTCTAGCTCGGTCTAACCTACAAACTCGGTCCATAAAACCAGAGTGCTAAAAAATCAATAAAAAATTTAAAATATTTAATGGAAATAGATCAACTTAAAACAATTAGAAATTAATTTTCCTGCTTTGAGAATTATATTTATTTCAGCGAAAAAGAATTTTCGTCATTTATATTTGATATTTTCAAAACCAATGATTGCAAATCAACTTTTTGAAAATACATATTTTTAGAGAACTGAAAAAAATACTAATACACGTACCGTAAACCAGGGTGACATTAATAGGATTTCAATTTATTTTTGGAATATTTTCCAACTGGTAAGGTTTTTCTCAAGATTATGATATTTAAAACAAGCCGTTTAAAACGTTTAAAAAAATAGCTACGTTAAAATTCTTAGTTTGAATTCTGGGGTGACTTTGACAGTCATAGTTTTTCTTGTTAAAATCAGATTTAAGATGTTCAAACTTTATTTTTACGTGAAACGAACCATCATTTAGGTTGCTGATATAGCTTTTAGGAAAAACTTTATAAACCTTTCAAAATTTTATGAAAACTTCTTCTTTATGTACTTTTGATGGACACAACATAAAACGATAATTCTTTTGTTTATTCCTCGAGCAAAATATAACACATTGGTTTCAGTTTCAGTCATGAATAGAGCCATATTTTATCCAAATTGATTTTGCAAATTGAATTCTGATTCAAAACCGACACCCCCTCGATGCGTGGGTGTTAAGGACCGACATCAACAGCGTAAGCAAATTCTATCCCGTCTTTATCACCCCTGATACAGCAGTGTATAACAGTTTGCACACAAGATTACTTCCCCTTCATGGCACTTCCTGGTGCCAACCGGATACACACCCTCCGGGGTGGGTTAAAGCTTCCAAAAGCTCATTCATCGCAATTGCCGCATATCAACTGTTGAGAAAGTTGAGTTGAGTAAGTACACACGCCCCTTGCCCTGTGACGTGGTCTGCATTTTGCTGTGGTTTTCAAACCTTGAAGGATGACAAGAAGGGGGCTGTAATAGGCCGTTTGCATGTTAAAAATCGTTTCAGAATTAAGCTTATTGGAGTAATGGGAAGTTTATCGATTTACTTCAAATAGCCAAGTCTGAGAAATTGAACACAATTTTAAGAAAAGTCGACTTGAAAAGTGTCTACGAGTGATTTATCCCTTGCAGCATTGTTGATGACTCAGTTTTCTGCAGTATCGTTCAATTGACTTGCCATAGGTAACCGTTGACAGACTTTGTGCCGCTTCTCAGTTGTGCAAATATTCCCCACATTGTGTGTGACTGACTGAACCATGATCGGTCTTTTTTCAATATTTATTCGAGCAAGGTGAGAGCTGATAGTTGGAAGGATGGCTTCTTTTTTTGTTGCAAAGCAAAAAGAAGGTATAAAAACAATATTTGCTTCTTAAAAACTAGTGGAACTTCATATGAATTCATTCTCCAGAAATGTTGTCTGCAAATTGTCATTTATGGGGAAGCTCAAACACAGAATCATGGGTATTTAGAATTTTTCCAAAATTTTTGTTGACTGCTTTGAAATAAATCGACCTCAAAAGAATTGAAGAGTTAAAAGCAAAAAAGCTGTTTTTGACTTTAAGATTACCATTACCCTTGTTACTGCACAATGTTTGGATATTTTTTTAAAATTTGTTTCGAAAAAAAAAGACACAGAAAAACAAACAAAAATTAAACTGCTGTCCCTTTTTAAACTGTAGTACGGACTGGCCCTAGAGACGGTATCTGAAAAAGGTGTGTGTTTGTGTGTCGTGCAATCCCATACCCGCTGGCCGGCAGCGAATTTATGAGTAAATAGTAGTTTGTATTAGATTTTTATTATGCTGATACAAATTATTCAGCTACCCGAACAGACGGTAATAACTAAATTCATGCCATTTTAATAACAAATACTGTTAAAATAACAAAATATGTTATGGATTCTTCTTGAAAAATCAAGGTTTGCATAAAGGTTGAATAACATTTTATGTTATCATAACAAAATTTGTTATTAGTCTGATATTGATTGAAAGCCAAAACAACTTTGGAATAACATTTTTTGTTATGGAAGAATTACTCCAACTGTTATTGGGAAGATCGGATTAGTTGTTAAAATAACAAAAAATAATAACAAAGATTTGTTCGAAGAATAACTAAAAATGTGATTAGTCTGTTATTACAATAACAATCCAATAACAAAAAAATCATAACGACGAATAAGAATTCTTGTTATGAATAACATAAAATGTTATTGGCCTAGTATTTTCAAATATCAAAAAATGTTATTCCCAAGTTATTTCCGTCTGCTCGGGTACGGATAACGTCATGATTCGAATTCCCAGACGCTTCGAGACCCGGACACTTCATCTTGTTTTATCAATTATTTGAATATAAGTTCGAATAATTATTGTCAAAACTGTGTTATTTGATAAATTCTAACATCAACTTTCATTTCAAATAAGTTAAGGCGCTGTAGTCAATTTCAAATAAATATATAAGTTTAACAAAAAAATGAAACATTTCACTGAAATATTTCATAGGCGTGTGAAGCACCAGGAAGGCAAAGCAGAAATTTATGGTTCTGATTTCCTTAAATTTTAGCATTTTTTTATACAAAATATTGATTGTTTTGATGATAACATCTTATTCAAGACCTAAAGAATGGCATTCACTAAAATTTCAGTCCAAATTTGTGCGATTCATAAGCAAAAGCGAGTGTCCGGAATTCGAAGCAAAAGTGTCCGGATTTCGAATCAGCTTTTATCAGTGTCCGAGATTCGAAGCACAACAAGTCATTTTAATTTCAAAATTCTGATGAAAAATTGTTAGAAAAGACATATTTTGCATGCATTTTCTTAAAATTTACTGTTTATATTACATCATGCTGAAATTCCTACATTCCCAACTTATTACACGATTTTTTGCAAGCTATAACAAAAATGATATGCTGCTACGTGTTCAGATCTCGAATCATGACGTTATTAGAGGCTCTCTCTCTCATTTTTTTCAAAACAAAAAAAAATATATATTTGAAAAAAAAAAACCATCAATTGAATTCAAATATTGAAATATATATATTCAAAAATGCATTTTGGTTTTTATCGAGTACATTAGCAATACTTTAAAACCATGAATAGTTTAATATTTCATTAGGTTATCACAGCCCAAAATCGGGCAGTACGGGAACACTCTTTTTGATACAGCACTGGCAAAATCCTTTACAAAAATCTTAACTGTTACCTGAAAAGTGTTTTTGATGGATTTTACCATTTCTCAGGTTATTCTCATGAAACTAAATTCTGATAAAAGGGTTGTGTAGCGGACATCTTAAGATTACTTAGATGTCAAAATCTCGTTCCTAGAACAAATCCTGTCAATTTGGCAGCTGTCTAAAGTTGAGGTACGTTTTTGGCCAAAAATGACCTCTCGAAAAATCAACTTTTTTATATTTTTGTTGGAATTGTTCGAAAAGTACCAAAATGTTTGAAAATCTCTACTTCAAACATTGTAGCATGCACAGAAAAAAAATGATGGTAATATTCATCAGGAAATGGTGACAGATTTTGTGGCAAAAAAATGATTAATTTTACCTCAGAAAATGATGAATTTTCATCAGTTTTTGATGAATATTCATCAGGTTCACAATTTTACACATTTTTTATGTAATATTACTCAAAAAAAGAGGTAATATTCAACCTACCAAATTTTCAACATTCCAAAATTCAACTTTTTTTTCTGTGTGTCAATACGATTCCCTCGAACAAATGAATATTACCATCATTTTTTTTTCTGTGTATCTAAGAACAATTCTACGTTAAAAGATTTTCAATGTTATTTAAATTGTTTTTGCTACTAATAAATTACGAGAGGTGTATCATTTTTTGACCCATAGTCACCCCACTGACGGTATGTTATTTTAATTGAAAAAAATAAAAATTTAAAAATTACCATTTCCATTTTTATAGCGCTTGCAAAAAGTTTCACTCTTAGTTAAAAATATAAAAAAATACAAAGTATTTTTCAAAGGTGTTACTATTGTTTCTGTATTGTGCTCACGTTACCAAATCGATAGGAGCAATTCTCTGAGATTTCGGTCATTCGATTTTTTTTGTATTTTTTAATCCGGCTGAAACTTTTTTGGTGCCTTCGGTATGCCCAAAGAAGCCATTTTGCATCATTAGTTCGTTCATATAATTTTCCATACAAATTTGGCAGCTGTCTATACAAAAATGATATGTGAAAATTCAAAAATCTGTATCTTTTGAAGGAATTTTTTGATGAATTTGGTATCTTCGGCAAAGTTGTAGGTATGGATATGGACTACACTGAAAAAAAATGATACACGGTAAAAAAAATTTTGGTGATTTTTAATTTAACTTTTTGTCACTAAAACTTGATTTGCAAAAAAACACTATTTTTATTTTTTTTTATTTTTTGATATGTTTGAGAGGACATAAAATGCCAACTTTTCAGAAATTTCCAGAATGGGCAAAAAATCTTTGACCGAGTTATGATTTTTTTAATCAATACTGATTTTTTCAAAAAATCGAAATATTGGTCGCAAAAAATTTTCAACTTCATTTTTCGATGTAAAATTGAATTTGCAATCAAAAATTACTTTAGTGAATTTTTGATAAAGTGCACCGTTTTCAAGTTATAACCATTTTTAGGTAACTTTTTTGAAAATAGTCGCAGTTTTTTATTTTTTAATATTAGTGCCCATGTTTGCCCACCTTTGAAAAAAATATTTTCGAAAAGCTGAGAAAATTCTCTATATTTTGCTTTATTGAACTTTGTTGATACGACCCATAGTTGCTGAGATATTGCCATGCAAAGGTTTAAAAACAGGAAAATTGATGTTTTCTAAGTCTCACCCAAACAACCCACCATTTTCTAATGTCGATATCTCAGCAACTAATGGTCCGATTTACAATGTTAAAATATGAAACATTCGTAAAATTTTCCGATCTTTTCGAAAAAAATATTTTCAAAAATTTTAAATCAAGACAAACATTTCAAATGGGCGTAATATTGAAAGTTTGACCCGTTTAAAATGTTAGTCTTGATTTTAAATTTTTGAAAATATTTTTTTCGAAAAGATCGGAAAATTTCACGAATGTTTCATGTTTTAACATTGTAAATCGGACCTATAGTTGCTGAGATATCGACATTAGAAAATGGTGGGTTGTTTGGGTGAGACTTAGAAAACATAAATTTTCCTGTTTTTTAACCTTTGCATGGCAATATCTCAGCAACTAAAGGTCGTAGCAACAAAGTTCAATAAAGCAAAATACAGAGAATTTTCTCAGCTTTTCGAAAATATTTTTTTCAAAGGTGGGCAAACATGGGCACTAATTTCAAAAAATGAAAAACTGCGACTATTTTCAAAAAAGTTACCTAAAAATGGTTATAACTTGAAAACGGTGCACTTTATCAAAAAATCACTAAAGTACTTTTTGATTGCAAATTCAATTTTACATCGAAAAATGAAGTCGAAAATTTTTTGCGACCAATATTTCGATTTTTTGAAAAAATCTGTGTTGATTCAAAAAATCATTACTCGGTCAAAGATTTTTTGCCCACTCTGGAAATTTCTGAAAAGTTGACATTTTATGTCCTCTAAAACATATCAAAAAATAAAAAAAATTAAAAATAGTGTTTTTTTGCAAATCAAGTTTTAGTGACAAAAAGTTAAATTAAAAATCACCAATTTTTTTTTTACCGTGTATCATTTTTTTCCAGTGTAGTCCATATCCATACCTTCAACTTTGCCGAAGACACCAAATCGATCAAAAAATTCCTTCAAAAGATACAGATTTTTGAATTTTCATACATCATTTTTGTATGGACAGCTGCCAAATTTGTATGGAAAATTATATGAACGAACTAATGATGCAAAATGGCTTCTTTGGGCATACCCAAGGCACCAAAAAAGTTTCAGCTAGATTAAAAAATACAAAAATTAAAATTAAAGAAAAAAGACCGATTTCGTAGAGAACTGCTCATAGGAGAATCATTCAGTAGACAAAATTAGATTAGTGAAAAAGGGAGTAAATAGTTTTTGTTAAAGAGTTCAAACATAGACCATTATGGAATGCTGCAAATAAACCTTTTTTGACTGCTTTGTCAATTTTAATGAACACCAATCCCTAAACAATTTTGTATGTATAATGAAGCATTCCATCATTCCATTACTACACTCCATTCACTTCTAATTTGTCACGAATTATGTCATTCAATGTAATCTCCTACCTCTATGAAATTACCTTTGTTGGACAAATAAATTCGAAATCCAATCAGATGCTGCTCGTCCTCACGGTGCCGTAGTTTTATCCAGTTGTGAGAGTAGCAATTATGATCTTTTCGAATGTATCGCAATTAACTTTTTGTAGAGCTCAATGATTTGCCATAGAATTTACAACAAAAACTCACACTATTTGCTTTTATCCGTCATCACTGCACTATAGATTTGATTAATTCCTCTGGTAACGCTTATGAACTGTAATTGATAATTAATTGACCACTGTTAATCATTAAAATGAGCTGGGTTTTTCTTTTTGCTGGTTTTTACACTAATTTTTCAAACAATATTTTTAGGTTTTTTTTCCTTTATTACTTTTAAACTATTTGCTTTATTATTTTTTAAACATTTGGCTTTTTAAATTATTATTTTTTCACTTTTGTGCTTTACTATTTTTCTTCACAACAAATCAGCTCAAACTTTTTCCCTGCTGAATTTTTTTCTTATCTTTCCACAACATCACCCCAGCAAGTTTTTCCACATCCGCCGGCAGAAATTTTCCCACGCCCTTGGCCAAGTTTTTCCCACGGCACGGAAAGGGGTGACAGAGGGGTGGGGGTGTGCGTCCTTAGGTATCCGTTAAGGTCTGTCGCGTCTCCACAGGCCCACTCCAGTGCTGTCACTTCCGGGCCCACAATGTTCCTCCCGCGCGATCAAAGCTCACTTTTCCGTCACCAGAACGGTGTTATCGCGCCGGCATCCAACTGTTTACTAAACTGCCTGCTCGAAGATAGAACACACTGCCTCGGATATGATGGTCCAACCGTCGTCAACACATGGTCGGGCTATCTTACATGCTCTCTCTCTCTCTCTCTCTCTCTCTCTCGCTCTCACTCTCTTGGCAAAGTGCCTTGCGGCTCTCACTGATTGAATTGTTTTTCCAACTGTTTTGAATGAAATTTATTGCGACCCGTTCCGCGACCCCCGTGGCAGTGTTGGGAATGATCCAAGAGTTTTCGAAAATTTAAAATTTCAGCATTAATTTCATATTATTTATTAAAAAATTTATATTTTCGAAGTATCTCATCACGGCAATGGCAACCGCTATCACAAAACGAATAAAAGTGTAAAGTTAGTTTGGACAAAAAAAAAAATCAAATAAAATTACACAGCAAAAAATCCGATGGTAAAATCGCATGCAAAAGCATGCACATCACCTTCGTCAAAAAAGACACTTAATATTACACACTGCATGTACAATTTTGGTAAACACAAAAAAAGTTGCAACCAACGGGATTCAAACCCATTACTGGATTAATCTTTTTTTTTGCTGTGTATTCGCTCTACAGCATTGCCTTGGCGTTCTCGATTGCAAGATTCCTACTCGATACTAGGTGTCCGAAGGCTTGATTTTTGAGGCAATTGCAAACCTCTTTCTACACCTAAGCTTCCATCCACCCCGGGATTCGAACTGATGACATTTACTTCCCCGTCCGACGGAAGGCGTGATCAGACAAATCTCGTCTCGAAAAATGCCACCGGGACCGCCTGGGATCGAACCCAGGCCGACTGGGTGAGAGGCAACCACGCTCACCCATACACCACGGGTCCCGGCACAGTTTGGACACACAACTACTTAAATTCAGCACTTTTCATCATAAACTTGCTATTTTTCCTGAAATTTCATATACAGTTGAACCCCTAGTCAAACAGACGTAATTTATTGAACAATTTCAACAAAAAACACACAATCAATTTTCACTTGAGCCACTAAATTGTGAAAAGCGAACTACATACTATAATGTTTTGAATTTGTGAAATTGTCCGTTGAATTGTTGAATGATGGTTTTCAAAAGAAATTTGCGTCTGTTTGTTTGTGGTTAAACCTTGCGGAGTGTTAACGCTTGATATTTATTCGATTTTCCTAAATCTTAAAACATTAGGCTTTTCGCAGTAATGTCCAGTGCTGAAAATGTCAGGGGTCTTGACGCGAAAATCGGCAACGCTGACACGAATTTTTCAGATCCAGTCACTGAACCGCAAAACCGTGACATAAACAAACCCGGCGCAGTTGTGAGTGCCCTAGCTCATTGAGCAGCTGCAATGCGAGGCAGTAGTCGACCAACGCTCATTCGACGTTGTACGCACACACATAAAGAAACAAGTTTTTACACAAAAAGTTTGTATTTATGCGTGGAAATGTATTTTTGAACATAGGTTATGGTTGTTTTAAGTGTTTTGCACAGTCTAGAAGCATTCAATTGTTTAAAAATAGTCAAAATAGTTTAAAGAGGATTTTACGAGTCAGTCATATGACACAAATTGAGTGAGTGTAGCTCATTTTTTCACGTCTCTCATTCTCCAGCGGCCGACCGGCACGAGTCAGGCGGCAGTGGTTGAACAGACACAGTAGGCTTACAATCATACGCTGGGTTGGAAACTTTTTGCAGGCCTGGTAATGTCTTCCAAAAAATTAAATGCCGATAGATAACTTTAGAAAATCACGGTCAAATTTTGAGTCTTATTTGCCAGTTCCGATAACCACATCCAGAGGTCTGGATGAGTCAGGATCAATAACATGAATATAGATTGTCATGTATTTTATTTTCATGATGGGTCGGATGATAAATAAACAAATAAGGTAGATTTAGGCAAACACTGGATTTTTTGCGATTTTTTAAAGCTTGAGTTCAAAAAAGACCGAATACTTCAAAAGACCATGTGCTGCAGTTCAAAAATTATAAATTATCCGTTATTTTATTTTATTTTCACAAAAAAATCGCGTGATAAGCATTTTTTGAAAAAAATTGCAATCATTTGGAACTATGGAACAAGTTGGTTAAAATTCATTTGGATGTGATGCCAATTTAAAAAAAAATTTTTTTTTTTGTAAACGTGGAAAACATGTTAATAAACTTGTTTGACTTAATTTTAATTCAATTTTTTTAAAAATATTCTTGACTTTTTTTTTAAGCTAAATTTAAATTTTAATTCAAAGAGTTATTCACATAAAATTTGACATCGTGCACCGTACCCAAGTTATTGTCACTAACAATTAATTTTTGGGTAAAATAATGACTTTTTTTTCTTGAAAAATATTTTTCGAAATTTTTCAATTATCAAAATAAAACAATCATAAAATGTTACGATACTTCGATAAAAAATATTCTCAAGATTTTTATATCAACCCTATTATTTGAAAAGTTTTGCCATATGAAAGGTTAGATTTGATTAAATTTTTTTTTGAAAATAAATTGTTCGCATATTAGCTGAGTTTTCGCCACACATATAAAAATGCCGTTTTTTGTAAGGCCATTGCAAATATTTTTTGAAGTCCTTCGTCCCTCGACAAAAAAAAGTATAAACATTGAAATAAACAGCCATGGTTTCAACATTTTAATTAAAAAAAAGTCTTTAAAAATGCATTACACACCAGTACAGTTGTTTTGCAATCATTAGTTTCCAAAATAACTAGGGGATAGCATTTAAACTCCATTGGCCTCTAATGTTGCACTTTGACGTTCAATTACAGTTTATAAAAATCGTTTTCAACTGAAATCGAGTGGTAAATAGCTCAATAGGAAATGAACAAGCAAGTTTATATCAACAGTTTTACAAAACAAGTCGTTAAAATAGTAAAAAAAGCAATTTGAATGGAGTTAGGAGCGAGTGCTTAACCTGCCAAACCCACGAGAATTTACCCTGAGTATCGACGCAAATTATTTTTTTTTCGCGAAAAAAAAACTTTTTGCGGTGCTGTTTATTGGGCCTTTTTTTTTTCTTTGGGCGTCATCCATAAAGTATGTCACGCTAAAATCACCCAAACTTACCCATCCCTCCCCCACGTCACACTTTGTCACGTTTTAAATCACGTTATATTTTTTGTAAATATTTTAAGACTGAATATTCAAGAGAAAATCTAGCCCCCCCCCCCCCTTGTCACACTTTGTCATACCATACCATACCATACCAATCAGCTTAGAACACCATACGCGGTGTCCGTGCTGTATCAAGAAGGTTGTTCCATGTTGCTCGGTTCTGGGCTGCAGCTCGCCAGTCTCCTAGGTTGCAGATCTTTCTTAGGTCCGCCTCGATCTGATTTCCCCATCGTGCACGCTGTGCTCCTGCTCTTCGGCCTGTGCCGCCATCGGGTCGCGCGCGGTCAAAGAGCATCCTGACAGGATGGTCTTCGTCCATCCTCGCGACATGGCCGGCCCACCTGAGCCTCCCGATTCTCGCCAGGGCAACGATTGTCGGTTCTCCCAGCAGCGTGTGCAGTTCGTGGTTCATGCGCCTTCGCCACTCGTTCTGAGCTGTACGTACTCCACCGTAGATCGTTCGCAGCACCTTCCGTTCGAAAACTCCAAGGGCTCGTTCGTCCTCTTGCCGCAGCGTCCAGGTCTCATGGCCATAGAGGGCAACCGGTCTAATCAGTGTCTTGTACAGGGTCAGCTTCGTGGCGCGTTGCACTCGATCAGATGTCAAGGTTTTCCGTAATCCAAAGTAGGCGCGATTCGCGGAGTGGATACGAGTCCGGATCTCTAAGCTGGTGTCGTTGTCGGCCGTTACCAGCGATCCCAAGTACACGAATTCGCTCACCTCCTCCAGCACATCGCCATCCACAGCTAGAGGGGTGAGTCTTGGGGGGTCAACGTCCTTTGAGCCCCTCCCTTTCATGTACTTTGTTTTCGTCGTATTCATGGCCAATCCAATTCGTCTTGCTTGCGTCTTTAAGGCGGTGTAAACCCTTTTCACCGTCTCTAGGTCTCTCGCTATAATGTCAATGTCGTCCGCATAAGCAAGAAGTTGGACTGTCCTGTTGCAAATCGTGCCTCTCGTGTCTATACCCGCTCTTCGCACAACTCCCTCAAGTCCGATGTTAAACAGCGCATTGGATAAGCCGTCACCTTGTCGTAACCCTTGGTGCGATTGGAAGGGGTCCGCTAGCTCCCCTGCCACTCGCACGTGACACATCACACGATCCAAGGTAGCCTTGATCAGCCGAGTCAGTTTGTCCGGAAATCCGTTCTCGTGCATGATCTGCCATAGCTGTTCGCGGTCGACTGTATCGTACGCTGCCTTGAAATCGATGAAGATGTGATGTGTGGGCACGTTGTGCTCACGGCATTTCTCGAGGATCTGCCGGAGCGAGAAAATTTGGTCCGTGGTGGCCCGAGCGCCAGTAAACCCAGCTTGATAGGGGCCCACGAACCTCCGTGCGTACGGTGTCAGCAGACGGCAGAGGATCTGGGAGAGGATTTTATAGGCCGCGTTGATAAGCGTGATGCCGCGGTAGTTGCCGCAGTCCAGCTTATCGCCCTTTTTGTAGATGGGACACACGACACCATCCATCCATTCTTCTGGTAGTTTCTCCTCCCTCCAGATCTTAGAAATCACCAAGTGGATCGCCCTCGCCAACTGCTCTCCTCCATATTTGAAGAGCTCACCGGGTAACCGATCTTTACCGGCGGCCCTGTTGTTCTTCAGCTGCCTGATCTCCTTCTTCACCGTCTCCAGATCAGGTGCCGGGAACTGTTCGTCAGCAGCGGGCGGTCCAAGTTGGGCTTCAAAGCCGTCTCCATGCGCTACATCGCCGTTGAGGTGCTCGTTGAAGAACTGCTGCCACCTGTTCAACACCTCGCCTTTGTCCATAAGAAGGTTTCCCTCGGCGTCCCGACAAGTGTTGGCTTGCGGCGCATAGCCTTTGCGGGACCGGTTAACCTTCTCGTAGAACTTTCGCGTCTCGTTCTGCCGGAACAGCTGCTCCATTTCGGCGCGATCGCGATCTTCCAGCTGGCGCTTCTTGAGCTTGAAAACCGTTCTCTGCTGTTTCAGCGCTTGTTTGTATCTGGCCACGTTCTCATCGGTTGCAGCTCTCAGCTTCACCGCATAAGCTGCTTTCTTCTCGTCAAGTAGCCGCTGGCACTCCTCGTCGAACCAGCGCTGCTTTCCAACTCGGACCGTACTACCTAGCGCGGCTTCAGCGGCACTGCCGATGGCCGAGCATATTCTGCTCCATCCATCGTTGAGCGAGGCAGCGCCGAGTTCCTCCTCCGTTGGCAGGCTCGCTTCCAGCTGCTGCACGTAGTGCTGAGCCGCAGCCGTGTCCTGCAGCCGCTCGGCGTTGAACGGCGGTGGGAGCCGGCTCCGTCGTCGGTGGTACGTCGTCGACAGTTTTGAGTGCATGCTTGCACCCACCAGGTAGTGGTCCGAGTGGATGTCCGCACCGCGGTACGTGCGGATGTTCCGTATGTCCGAGAAGAATCGGCCGTCGATGAGAACGTGGTCGATTTGTGTTTTTGTTCGTTGATTAGGCGATGTCCAGGTGACTTTGTGGATGTCTTTCCGGGGGAAGAATGTGCTCCGTACCACCATACCGCGGGAGGCTGCGAAGTTGATGCACCGCTGGCCGTTGTCGTTCGTGACGGTGTGCAGGCTGTTCGGCCCGATCACCGGCTTGTACATCTCCTCCCTTCCTATGCGGGCGTTCATATCTCCGATGACGATCTTGACGTCCCTCTGCGGGCAGCTGTCGAACTTCTGCTCCAGCTTCGCGTAGAACGCTTCCTTCTCGGCATCGGATGATTCCTCGTGTGGGCAATGTACGTTGAAGATGTGATAGTTGAAGAAACGGCCTTTAATCCTCAACCTACACATCCGGTCGTCGATCGGCTCCCAATCTATCACACGACTCCGCATCTTGCCCAACACTATGAAGCCGGTTCCCAGCTTGTTTTCGGCTCCGCCGCTCTGGTACATGGTGAGCTCCAAAGCATCATCCTCCCACATCTTCGCTCCCTTCCAGCACATCTCCTGCAGTGCTACAACATCGAAGTTGCGGGGTTTGAGCTCGTTCAACAGAGCGTACTCATACCCATCGAAACGTAGCGATCTGCAGTTCCATGTTCCGAGTTTCCAATCGGTGTCCTTTTCGTGCCTAGGTCTATGCCGTTTGTTCCGGATCCTTATTCCTTCTTGATTGTTCGTAATACTTGAATTTTCGGTATGCAGCCGGATTGGGGCTGCGATACCTAGTCTCGGGGTGGGGCTGCCACCTTGAAGCTACCGAGACCCAGCTCCGGTTTTCTCTCGACACCGTAACGGGGGCCTTTCTCACGAGGCCTAACGGTATAGCTACACCCTCCGAAGAGGATGGAGCCCCCCTTCCCTGTCAGCATACTACCATAGTTCCCACCGGGGTTGGTTACCCGATCTCTCCAATGGTTACTAGTATCCCGGCTAGCGCCGCGAGGAGGCCAGGGTATCGGAGTTACTGGACAAGAGGCTAATGGACCGCTTGGTGGGTCTATTTTATTCCTGCGGTACTCGAAGTACCTATGGTACGCCATGTCCAGTCATTCGCCAACGCTTGCGAAAACCCCCTTCACCCTCTAGAGCGTGACGTACTTCATGGATAACGCCTTGGAATTTCATAAAAATTCTAATTATTTTTTAATCATTGTAATTTTAAAGTTTTTTCATTTTTAATGGCAGCCTGCTCAATTAAGGAGCGGCCGTGGCTGACTGGTTACGGTGTTTGCTTTGTAAGCGAATGGTTCTGGGTTCGATTCCCATCTGCTCCCAACGAGAAAGTTTAGAACACATAAATCTGAAATGATGAATATGAACGAAAAAATCAAAGTCGCTCGAGGCGGGGTTCGATCCCCCGTCCTTTGGATTGGTAAGCAAAAATGCTAACCACTAGGCCATGACGACTTGGTGACCCTGGACTGGAATTAGGAATACTGTTACAGAGAGCGAGTTGTGGCGCTATAACCACGGCAAATAGTGTCCAGGGCATTCGTGGAAATACAATGTCCCATCCCAGAGGGTCCCGGAGTACCAAACCTTCTTAGCGTGGTGCTCCCAACGAATACAACCAAATCTCGGAGCGTATGGTGGTGTGTCCCCACGCTTCTTCCTCCCCTGTCGATTCAGAATTGTGTTGTTGTTCGAACACTCAGTGCTCAAACTCAACCCAATTACGAGTCATCTCTGCGATACGGCTTTACGCAGTAGGCCTGGCCGCTTTAACGCTTGTGATGTTTCAATGCATTCTAATGCAATGGCGCACTACAAATGTTAATAAATGACAAGAAGAGTGCTAGGCGTCATCTAACCTAAGGCACTCTCCAGGATCCCTTCGAAAGATTGGCTGCGCTAGGGTCTGATTAGATTAGATTAGATTTTAATGGCAGCCTGCTCAATTATTTTTGATCAACTTGAGCCAATGCTCAAAAGATGCAATTTTTTTTTGTCATCTTACACGTATCCAAAAATGAAATTTTCAAAAGTGGTTGACTAGTACAAATTTTATTTCATCGTTTTGTCCCTCGGCTCTGGTCGTAACTCTGGTCAGAAACAAATATGCAACTAATAATATCCAACTTTCAAAGTGTTGTAGCAACTGTATTTATTACAGTTATGTTATTACCGATAAAAATGCAAATTTCAATGAATTTATAAAAAAAATGTTATATTTTATGTATCGAACCGATCTGTGGTCCCAAAATTAGCAAAAAGTCTTGAAAGACCTATTTGATTATAAATACAAAGATAAACGTTATACAATTACAATCAAGTCAGTTTAATGTAAAAAACGTATTTTTTGTCCCTTGATTTTTTTCATGAATTTTTGAAGGGGGGGCGGACAAAAACCTGTAACAAAATTTGCATTGCTTTTTGTTTCGTGCAATTCTTTTTTTGTTCGAAATGTCGAATTTAAAAAAATCAGATTGAAATTATTTTTTCTGAAAAGTTTTGAGCAATTGAAATATTGAAAATTCCTGCATACATATTAAGCAAGCAGGTTTACTAAATTGTAAAAAAAATCTCTGTTCGTGGACTCGCTCTTAACAAGAAATGAAAAAAATATTTCAAACTAATAATTGGTTTGATTAAAGAAGGTTGCGTTCAAAATATTTTTTCCTAAAACCTTCTCCTATAGAACAAATTTTCATTTTTGAACCAATAGGTCAATCTTTTGAAAGGAATGAAAAAGTCTGTACAAATCCCGTCGTGTCTCACTGTGACCACATGGTCCCTCCACAAGTGGCTCTCCCGCTCTCGGGCAATATTTCTCGACATGAGAAACAATCTCCCATTCTCTCGCGCTCTCCCACTCTCTAAGCTCAGCTCCCAGCTTGCGATAAGAACTTGGACGTTTCAAACGGGGTGGGCCAACTAGCGGTAAAGAAATAAAGTGCTATTTTATGACCGCCAGTCTGGTCGTAACTAGCCTAGGAACATGTTGCGCAAAGTACCTACCCCGGGGGTGAAAGCTCCGACAAGTGGCCGGTCCAGGGACCAGACACGTTACGACGCGGGATCAGCCGGAATGTGCTTTTAATCTACTCGGTATCTGTATCCACTTTTGTGTCCTAGTTTTAAGAGGGGGCCAAACTGCCACACCAGATTGGAATTATGCTAATCGTTAGCAGTAAATTTACATTACTCGGCTGAAATGGTCCGGAAATGGGTGAGGTAATTAATCTTGGGTAACTTTGATTGAAAGAATTTTCTGTTGAATTACAATTTGGTCAATTAAGTATTCCTGCTTAATTCTAATGTATGCAGGGATTTGAAAGTTTCGATTCCTTTCAAATTTCCAAATCAGTGTCTTCATGATTTATTGATGGCCACCATTTTTAATTAACGTTATGAGATATTCATTCTGGAACATTTACATTACACATTAATCAAATTTCACACGAATATGCTTTTAGGTACTGTAAATTGCATTATTAACCTCTATTTTAAAACCAATAAAAAGTTTTTTGCAACTCCGTCGTGAAACTACTTACTTTTCCTGTCATTCTTGAACGACGAAATAGCCTACTTTTCTGTACCAAAAATAAAAGAATCGAATAGCAACACTTTTCAAAATAAATGCTGAAAAGTTCTACTTTTCAGCACTGAAATGGGTGCTGAAAAGTTGAACTTTTCAGCACTTGTTTCGAAAAGTAACACTTTTCAACATTTTTTTGATTCAA
Organism: Culex pipiens pallens; assembly: GCF_016801865.2. Lineage (NCBI taxonomy): Eukaryota > Metazoa > Arthropoda > Insecta > Diptera > Culicidae > Culex > Culex pipiens. The sequence goes on along the minus strand of NW_026292849.1, from coordinate 55,115 downwards.
ACGATTTATTGACAAAATACATAAAAATTTGACTTAAAATTTCACTCAATGGGTGTTTTTCGGAATAGCAAAAAATGTTGTATGGAACTCGTTGCAAAACTTGATTTTTTCAGCACTCGTCGTATTTATCCAACTCGGTGAACCTCGTTGGATAAATGTACGACTCGTGCTGAAAAAATCTTCGTTTTGCAACTTGTTGCATAAACCACTATTTCGTAATCCAATTTACCAGATTTCTAGTCTTCCTTGATATAAGCTTATCTTAGCTTGGTCAACCTTGCAGACACTAGCCGAGCATAAAGCTCGCAAAAGCTAAGTTGATGATTTCAAAATTTCTTTGAAGTTGCATACAAAATAATGCTTGGTACGACACCAAGCAGACCGATCAAGTTCAAAAGAATTGAATAGCAAACGATACATAATGAAAATTAAATTTACAATAAGTATTGTTAGTTTTTTCATAAAATAATTAAAAGACCAATATGAGTAATTCAGCCACTTTCGACGTTTTATGCATTCGATCACAACACAACACAACACAACACAACACAACACAACACAACACAACACAACACAACACAACACAACACAACACAACACAACACAACACAACACAACACAACACAACACAACACAACACAACACAACACAACACAACACAACACAACACAACACAACACAACACAACACAACACAACACAACACAACACAACACAACACAACACAACACAACACAACACAACACAACACAACACAACACAACACAACACAACACAACACAACACAACACAACACAACACAACACAACACAACACAACACAACACAACACAACACAACACAACACAACACAACACAACACAACACAACACAACACAACACAACACAACACAACACAACACAACACAACACAACACAACACAACACAACACAACACAACACAACACAACACAACACAACACAACACAACACAACACAACACAACACAACACAACACAACACAACACAACACAACACAACACAACACAACACAACACAACACAACACAACACAACACAACACAACACAACACAACACAACACAACACAACACAACACAACACAACACAACACAACACAACACAACACAACACAACACAACACAACACAACACAACACAACACAACACAACACAACACAACACAACACAACACAACACAACACAACACAACACAACACAACACAACACAACACAACACAACACAACACAACACAACACAACACAACACAACACAACACAACACAACACAACACAACACAACACAACACAACACAACACAACACAACACAACACAACACAACACTCGCGAAATCTATTTGACATATTTAGAGTTTCTTTTGAAAAGGTCCTATAAGGTATTGTGTTTCATACGTTTATAGGACCTAATCAAAAAAGTCTAGAACTATTGATATGAAATAGGGGAAATATAGCCTTTCTTAGCCCATTTCTATTATCGGCTTACCAAAACTTCATGAATTTCACCATTCATAAAGTGTTTTTGATTTTTTCAATGTTATCAATAGCTATCACAGCAAAAAAGGTGTAGCTGCGTGTAAAAGGCTTGGGTGTAAAATAAGTTTTGCATTTTTTCATTAAATTCTATGTAATATTACACCCTGAAATATGAGCCCATCACTATGGGAAACCTACATGACCGAAATGTCAAGCTCATATATGCGTTTATCCATTCCGTTCTTCATCGGTCTGATGGCCGAGCGGGCTAAGGTGGCAGTCTGTACTGTTGGTGTTGGGTTTGAAACTCGTCGGCTGCAACTTTTTTTTGTGATTAAAATTGTACATGCAGTGTGCACGTGTGTATTAAGTGTCTTTATTGACGAAGGTGATGTGCATGCGATTTTACATCGGATTTTTTGCTGTGATAGAATAAAAGTGTGTAATTGACTCTCTAGCGCCAAACTGCAAAAGTGACGAGAATAGGTCGAAAAGCTTATTGTGACGTAGGGGAAATATACCCATTTTAATCACGCTATGCCGTTCGACCAATTCTTATCACTTTTGCCGTTTTCCGCTATTTAATCAACATTTTCAGATGTATCAACAATGGAGAGTTGCTTGCTCACTTTTATTTGAGCTATTTATTACTTTGGATCAGTCAAAAACACTTTATGAAAGCTGTAATTCATGATCAAAGTGCTGATAGGCCGATAATAGAAATAGGCTGAGAAAGGGTATAGTTCCCCTATATTCTCTACATCCGATCGTTTACGGATAAATTGATTCAAAATCCTAGAATTTACACTATCGTACTCCTGGAAATCATTGCATTCTGCCGGATCATAGCCCCCTCGGGATCAACCATTTTCCGGCCCACATCTGTCTGTTTGAAAAACTCTCTCCTTCTCTCTAGGGTTGTGAAAGGAATGTGAGTGGAAAGGGTGAGTTGGGTGATGGGAAAATCGTTTCTGTTCCACTTCCGTGACAACCATCGATGCATGCGTGTTACACCGAAAGTGTCCAAGTTTTCGTTTCCTGAAAACATTTTCTTTAAATAAATTTTTGGAATGCAGTTACGGAATTTAGTCTACATTTTGATGATCTCCTCAAGATTTTATTTGAGTTTTGTGATTTCTTTTTCAGAGTGTAACATATTTGTGCACTCTTGTAAACAGTAGTCATTGGTACCTCTCTCTAGAGCAGCTGGTACTAAACATGGTGAACTTGCTCCACACAGAAAAAAAGAATTGCGTGAAATGTGTGGGTTTGTCCCTTCACGTTCCGGTTGGTTGGAGAGATGTTGGAGAGTGCGGAAGCCAACATGTCAGCATCAGCAATGCAATACAATATGAGAATGTGACGACTCTGGGAGCAACCGGGAAAAAAGGAACAAAAAAGAGATGGGAAGTTTTTTTGCTCCCCCAACAAAACCATACGAATTGTGAATTTATTTTTTCGAATTCGTATTTATCTGACTGTAACAGACGGGTAACATCGGAGACTGGAAAGCCAATCGGAAATGCAGATGTTTGTGGAATGATTGGCCCTGCGGGTGTTATTGGGTTAGCGGAATTAAGCGCACATCGCGATTTGAACCAACCGTGGGCAATCGTATGGAAAGCAATTTCGGCGGAAACAATCGAGTTTTTGATTCCTGGATCTGTTATCAATCAGTAGAATCATAAAATTGGTAGGAAGAGATGCGAAAGGCTTTATAAATTAGATTTTCTTCTAACTTACCATGAAGAGATTCAAATTTTAAAAAAATAACTTAATATTCCTTACCGCTTCGGTTATTCACAGAATGTTAACCCTAAGTCAAATTTTGTCACATTGATTCGTCCGTTTACTCCGGCTTCTCGGAGGTGGAGGCACCTCAAGCCTTTGAGGTGCTTGAAAACATGATATTGGAAATCGGTAGTTAATACTTCACATGCCTCAAATGTGGTGCTTGTAAATCTTGTAAAGTTTGTACAAGTAGGAAATCTTTTACTATGAAGAATCCAATCGCAACATCCATTTTGTCATGAAATTATAGTCTGAAATTTTCCCACTGGCATACAAACCCGGTTGGTTTTTCTTCAAAGTTTGTATGTAGAATTAGGGCGGTTTAGTCTGCGTAGTAATTTTAATATTTTTTTGTAGGTCAGTGAAATCGAGGTTCTAGCATATCGAGTATCAACTGCATTGAGTTTCAAAAAGGTACAAACCTAACATTAACGTGCGATTACAGCTGGATGCCCCTGTCTGTGCTCTATTATGCTAGCTAGATAGGAATCCCAGCATACTTAGGACAAGAGTGCATAGAGGCATCGAGCTTCTAAGCATAATATCCACTGAAAACAAGTAATGAATGGCTCAAAAGGAAGTGTGAGTGCAAGTTTCTGTCAAAAGTTTTGAAAAATAATTTGTTTAAATTGGAAATAACCAGGATATTTACTGGCCAAAAATGTTTGCTTTTCTTTATTTTAAATTGTTTATCTTTAATTCTTCAATTATTTATTTATTTAATTTGAAAAGCAGCTAGTTCGCTCAGTTAAAAAAATATATAAGGTAACAAAAGATATAAACATTTTTTTTAGTAGATGAGCATTAAAAAACAACAAACTAATTTATTTTGATTCAAATCAAGATCTATATTTGTTTTTAATGCCTTATAATTGAGAAAATATTAATTCAAAAAACTTAATGTTACACGTACAAAGAAATTGTAGTGTAAATAACTGAGATTTGTTTTCAAATACATCTTCTTGTGTTGTTTAAAGAGCAATTTGTTCACTCAATAATATTTGAAATTTGATTTTTCAGAAATTATTTCGTTAACAGTTTTAAGCTTTTATTTTTTTGCAGGACAATTGAACACATTTATAATGCTTTTAACAGTAGTTTATGCAAACAAAGTTCAACGAGTCGTACATACAAAATCTTTTGCAATTCTAAAAACACACGTTTCAAAAAGGGTTTTAAGTTAAAGAAACGTGGACAACAATGCGTAAAGTTGATTTAACGGCTTTTCCAACCTAGTAGACATTGATTATGGCTTACTTTTTCTATTATTCTCGAGCGATTGAAAGGCCTTCTTTTCCCTACCAACAATAACTGAATCGAAACTTTTCGTTACAAAGGCTAAAAAGTCTACTTTTTAACACTGAATGGATGGAACTCGGTGTAACATTATTTTTTTCAGCAATCGTCGTGTTCATCCAACTCTCTTGTCTCTCTTCACATGAAAGAAGTTTCGTTCAAATCGTGCTATCTTGACACACCCTGAAAATTGCAGTAAGTGTGACAACTGGCCAAAGGGATTTAAGTCAGAACGCGTTTATCTCTAGTTGAGTATGTCACGCTAAAATCAGCCAAAATTCAGAATCAGAACAACTGAGCGCTCGGCAGACTGTTCGGCAAAAAATTAAGCTGCCGAGCGCTCGGCATTTTAATTTTGACAGCGGTTTTTTTTTGTGCCGAAAATCTCGGTTTTTCTAAAAAACATTTTTCACTGAGATTTTCGGTAAATTTCAATCTGTTTTGAAGCAGTGAATGGAAAAAAATATTTTATTAGTTCTGTTAACTTTAACATAACATAACCATTAGTTTTTGCTCCAACAGACCTCATCATTTGTCCTAGAATTAGAAGATTTCCATAAAGTTGTTCCACAACAAGACTTTTCTTGGATTTTGGAGTTCGTTTTGTCAGATGATAAAATAAAATTTACAAATTTTAGTTTCTGAAAAATAGAACAAATACTTACCACTTCCAATTTCAGCATGTAAAATTTGCCCTGGCAACCGAGCTGCTCGGTACTTTAGTATAATTTGACAGTTACTTCTGCCGAACTCGGAAGATTTTTATGGTACCGAGGTGCTCGGCATACTTTGAAACCGAGACTCGGCATTTTTATCTAATTTAACTGAGTGCTTGGCATAATCTGACAGAAATTTTCATTTTCTTCCGAGACTTCGGCATAATATTGTTTTGCCGAATAACCTCGGCATAATATTTTGCCGAACTCAAAAACTGATTTCGAGTGTGTATCACTAAAAAGCCTTGTATCATGTTTGATTTGGAGTTAAATTGTCTGAATTTTATTTTTTTTTATTTCCAGTATCATTATTATTAGGGTTTGTGAATTTTCACGATTTCGCAGACAGCGTGAAATTCGTGAAATTTTAAGATATCCGTGAAATCCCGTGAAATTTATCAATTTTCTCAAATCAATTTGAAATAACAATATAATAAATATTTCATCCATGAAGGCTTATTAAATAAATTTTATTATTATTAAATTGAAAAGCCTGATATGAAACATTTGAAGAATTGTTGGCTAAACATACATTAACAAAACTTGTTACCACATTTACTGGGAAGTGAATGCTGCTGAATCATCAACTTATCACAAGCATGCTAAATATTATCAATCATTTGATTGCAGTTATTCTCTTACCAAAAAGTTTTAATTTTTGCTAATATAGACAGGCATTCCCGGGTTTTCCCGTAAAAAAATATTTCCCGTTTCCTGGGAAATTTATAAATTTCCCGGGAATTCCCGGAATTGAAGCGGAAGTATACATTTTCTTAATTTTTAGGATCCAATTTAAAAAAAATGCTCTAGAAAAATGAAGAAACTTAATTACTATCAAGATTAATTTCTGATAATATTAGTTTCTGAAGCAACTGGAAATAGACCTTGCTTAATGAAAATAAACTTTAACAAGCCAGGTAAACTTTGTAAAGAATAATTGGATATAGTATAAATAATATTTAAACCCTTTACCGCCAAAGCAAAATTGAGATTGTTTACGTTTTTGTTTACCATGATCAAATTAGATGAAAATTGAATTTCTATCATTAAATATTTCAAATAGGTTTTGCCTTCCTCACCTCACTGAGGCAAGGCTATAAAATCACTCGAAAAATGAACTTCTTAAATACACCTCCTAGATATACCTTCACGTATACCTATCGACTCAGAATCAAATTCTGAACAAATGTCTGTGGGGATGTGTGTAGACATGATTTTTTTTCCACACGATTATCTCAGAACTGACTGAACCGATTTTGGCCAGATCCGCCTTATTCTGTTCGTTTTGAGGTCCCCTAAGACCCTATTAAATTTTATTCTGTTTAGTGAAGTACTTTCAAAGTTATGCCAAGAAAAAGTTTTTTTGTAGCTACAAAAAAGGGTGATTTTTGCATAACCTCAAAGGCCGGATCTTTTTGCTTACGCGCGAGAGTCGGGCAGCAGGCGTAGGGATTTTGGTCCGACCACGCGGGGGATTGATTGGCAGCCACACCCCCTTGCATGCGTATCGCCCGGTTGCCACATTGCTTAAGCAGTATCTGCGTCTCTTCTGGAAAAAATCTGTATAAATTATGTTGCTTCATAATTTTGTCTCGACAAAGATTTACACGAACTTTTTACTGAAATATATAACTCATGAGACTTTTCTCCTTTATTTCGGAGAGTTGGTAAAAAAAGAATTGAAAATTGCTGTTCAAGTAAAATCAATTGTAAACCTTCTTGTAAGAAAAATCAAACAGAATAAATCAGTTTTAATTTGAACACAGACGGAAGATGTCTTAATATAACTTGCGATGACAATTCCGCTGAATTATGATGGAGAGTGATTACAATATTATAAAAAAATAAAATAAAAAAAACTCCTAAATTAATTTGTAAATACAACCTAAAATACAACATGAATGCGAGGAAGGCACCAACCACCTTATGGTGGATTAAGTAACGTTTTTGCAAGAAGAATTACTTCAATGCGTTCAAAAAGTTTCAATTTAAAGTAAAAGTATTATGGATCACTGTTACAACGATGGGTGTCAGAAGGTTTAACATAAAAAAAACGAAGAGAGGGATGATGACAGTTTATCGTATAATTTGAATCATGTTTCCGTTCTATAAAAAACCGTTCAACAGAAGTCAATTATAAACCTGAAAACCATTAAAAAATCATTGAAAAACTACTTTGTATTGTTTAAGAGGTGCCCGAAAAATGCAACAATTGTTTAAAAACTTGCTCCAAATATTTGGAAAAATTGAGTTGTTTAAAAAAAACAAAAACGAGAAGTTAGATTTTTAAGGAAAAACTAAAAAGCTTAACCATTTTGTTCAAGAGCTGAAACCAGTATTACTTGGTTTAGAAAAGTTATTTGTTATGAAAAAAATAATTTTTGAATGATTTTATTCGTGTGCCAAACCATACTCTCAAAAACTGGTCACAGAGGCAAGTTTTAAAGAAATTTTAAGATTGTGGAGTATGGATTCATTTTACTTACTGTCAAAACACTTTGATGAAAAAATACTTCTCAACAAAAAATACCAGAAATCATTTTTTGATTTACTGTACGACTTAAGCTTATCAAATTAGAAACATATACATTTTCTTTTAGTTGTATGATTTTTTATATGCAGTCAAGCAATTAGTTGATCTTTACACTTATTTTAAACATTAAAGTTCCTGTCCTATTCAATTTATATGCAAAATATGATTCAGCACCAAAATAAGAACAATTTTCAATAAATTTAAAATTTCCTGGGAATTCCCGGGATTTCCTGGGAAATTGGTTGAAAATTTCCCGTTTTCCGGGAAATTGGACGCTCTATATTTATCAATAACAGTTTTTCTTAGGAAACTAAATAATTTATTAATATTTCCATTCTCGGTATTGACAATTTGTCAACTTTTTTTTTTATTTTAAAGATAAAATTTTAAAAGAAATTTTCAGACTCCAGCTTGGTTTATTCAAGATTAAATGAATCATATTATTGATTTTTGAATTCACATTTTAAGAACATAACAGTTTTTCCTGAGTCCTGTTTAATTTTCACAATATTTGATTATTTGAGTGGATAATTCCCGTGGAAATTAAAAAAATGCCACTTTTTTATTTATGTTCTTATTTTGAATTTTAATATAGTTTTTGAAAAGTGAGATGAAAACCTCAAAAAACTACTTCACGCAAAAAAGTCCGTTCCCGTAAACGTGAACAACGTACCATGAAAATGGAAACAAAGCAAATTTTATGATAAGATTTTGCACCGTGAACAAATGCATGTTTGCTATCGATTTTCATGAACGTTTGTTCACGAAAAACCATAACGCCTGGTCTGGTTACGTTTTTCCTGCCCCCGTAATCATAAACATCGTTCATGGTAAGGGATCATCCATAAACCACGTGGACACTTTAGGGGGGGGGGAGTATGGCGATTGTCCACGCTCCATACAAAAAAGTTTTTTTTTGTATGGACAATTGTCCACGCAGGGGGGGGGGGGGGGTTCGTGATTCCCAAAAAAGTGTCCACGTGGTTTATGGATGGTCCCTAACAGGAAACAAATCATACATTTGTTCACGCTCATGCGAACAAAAAGCATGAATTGTGGGCGTAGCCATAGCTTTGAAACAGAGACGAAGAACGTTCAGAAAACATTTAACGGGAAAGTGACAGTTGTAGGGTATCATTCACTTATTACGTGACGAACTATTTAATTCTGGCTCGGGTACGGATTTAGTTTTCTACAGTCAGTTATTCGGATGGCAAAATTAGATAATTTAACCGATTTTGGAATTTTTGGTCGCAAATGACAAATACCGGGAACCTGCCCAATTCGAAGGCAGCCAACGGACCCTGTACCAACCTGGCCACTCCGGAACGGGTCACCGGTTACCGGTGGCCACTTGGGGACACTTCGGAATTAGCAAGAAACCCTGTCATGTGACGTATCAAAATTCTTCAAATTAAAAACTGTGACCGTTTTAAGTGATACCAATGTCCGCTGGCCCAACCTGGCCACTCCGGAACGGGTCACCGGATACCGGTGGCCACTTGGGGACACTTCGGAATTCGCAAGAAACCCTGTCATGTGACGTATCAAAATTCTTCAAATTAAAAACTGTGACCGTTTTAAGTGATACCAATGTCCGCTGGCCCAACCTGGCCACTCCGGAACGGGTCACCGGATACCGGTGGCCACTTGGGGACACTTCGGAATTCGCAAGAAACCCTGTCATGTGACGTATCAAAATTCTTCAAATTAAAAACTGTGACCGTTTTAAGTGATACCAATGTCCGCTGGCCCAACCTGGCCACTCCGGAACGGGTCACCGGTGGCCACTTGGGGACACTTCGGAATTCGCAAGGAACCCTGTCATGTGACGTATCAAAATTCTTTAAATTAAAAACTGTGACCGTTTTAAGTGATACCAATGTCCTCTGGCCAAACCTGGCCACTCCGGAACGGGTCACCGGTTACTGGTGGCCACTTGGGGACACTTCGGAATTTGCATGGAACCCTGTCATGTGACGTATCAAAATTCTTCAAATTAAAAACTGTGACCGTTTTAAGTGATACCAATGTCCGCTGGCCCAACCTGGCCACTCCGGAACGGGTCACCGGTGGCCACTTGGGGACACTTCGGAATTCGCAAGGAACCCTGTCATGTGACGTATCAAAATTCTTCAAATTAAAAACTGTGACCGTTTTAAGTGATACCAATGTCCGCTGGCCCAACCTGGCCACTCCGGAACGGGTCACCGGATACCGGTGGCCACTTGGGGACACTTCGGAATTCGCAAGTGTTTGTGATTTGGCTTGGGCGGAAAGGTTCCGGAATGAAAACACACGCGAATTCTTTAAAAACTAAACGTAACTTTATTCGCGTCTTCACTCTTCGAACTCGTGGACTGTAATGCTGCTCGTCGTTGTTGCTGCGCGCTGAGCGCGCGCTTTTTTCTCTCTCTTTCTCGTCGTTTCTGCTCTCCACAACTCTCCGCTAACGGCGCGCGTTTCTCGAGGGGTTCGCGAAGCGTTTGGCTGAGCGATCGTAGTAGGCTTGGGGTTGGACACTGTGCAAACTTTTCACTTTCTCCAAGACGTCAAAAACTTCGGTCGCAGGACCGAACATACTCCCGCCGGCGAAGAAGCGGCTCAAGAATCTCTTTCTCTAGCAAGCGACCGTCCGTTGTGCGGTGGACCACTTCGCTTGAATCTGGTGCTGGGTGAAGTTCTCGGTGGGCCAACGACTCCAGAAATGGCGAGGCTTTCGGCTGTGGTTTCTTCTGCGGCTGGTGTTGTGACGAAGCGTGACTGGTTTGTCTTCACTCGGCTTGGAACGAATGCTCTTTCGCGTGACTTCTCGTACGGTAGATCCTCCGTTGATCGGCCAGAACCGCTGGCGCACGGCCGCAAACAACCTGGATGGGCCCGCGTGGAATGCTCGGCTGGAGCTTGTCACGATGGAGTGCTTGTGAGGTAAGATCTTTTGTTGCTTGGTCTCGTACGATAATCTCGAAATTTGTCTTCTCCCACCAACTCGGTTGACGCCGTCCTCGATGAATGAATTGAGCGATTGGACCTGCTTGCAAGGCTCATCTCGCTTCTCTCGGTTGATGTCGTTTCCAATTGTGCTGGTATGCTGCGCCGAGCGAACCAGCGCCTTGAGGGACCGCCGAAACTCTGCTGCCGTCAGATGGTCCGACACGACATGGCTGTACTTGCGGCGAATGTTGTCCACGATCCACGTGCCGGTCAGCGATGCTCCAGACGACGACTCGGCAAACGTACCAAATACCACACGCACTTTGGTTCCAGGTTTGTCTTTGTTCTTGTCCACCAGCTCACAGTGACCAAACTGTTCAGTTTCTAGCAGAAACTCACTCTCACCCAACTCAACCACACCCTTGAACGGAAGGCCAAAGCCGTGACCACCAGTAGCGTCCCGCTTGTGGGAACGCTGGTTGAACTCGTCACTCGATTCCTCTTCGGTCGGCAAGGGAGGGCCGCCAGAGACCTGTTCCACCTCCTTGATCTGTTGGACAGCACTGCTGGGACCATCGAGAAAGAGGACGTTGCAGCTCAATGTTTGGACAGCGGGGAACCCTTTCGAGCGACCCCTCACTATCACCCAGCCAAAGTTTGTCTCCCGCAGCTCCGGAAATCCAACACCAAATTTGCGTTTGCCATTCTTCATGGCACTCGAGATGTGTTTGGCCCCCAGAAGAATGTCCACCTCCCCAGGGACGTAGAACGAGGAATCCGCCAGTTGAATCCCGCAAGGAACTTCCCAAAAGGAAACGTCCTCCAGCACGGTTGGTAGATTGCTGGTTACCTCCTCCATGAGCAGGCAGTCCACAGTGGCTCGGAAATCACCATACAGAGAATACAAAGGTACGCTTACCTCGTGAGTGATGTTGCTGCGTTTACCATTTGCACCGCGAACTACAGTGTTCACCGATCTTGCAGGTTGATCTAGTTTCGAGGCAAGACCAGCGCGGATGGTGCCAACCTGCGAGGCGCAGTCCAGGAGGGTACGACACTGATGCTTTGCGCCGTTGTTGTCCACCACCTGCGCGATGGCTGTCATCAGGATCACCTTGGAGTCGTCTCGAAGCTGGTTGCCCACACACGACATTGCGGACGAGCCACTTGCTGTCTTCTCCACTACTACTAACTCGGGCTCCGGTATCTCGTACGGCTTCGATTCCTCGGGCTTGGACTCAGACTGGGCGTGCGACGATCTGGCTGGCTGAGCGTTCTTGAAGTGCAGCAACGTGTGGTGGCGCTTCTCACATTTTCGGCAGGAGTTCTTCAACCTGCACTCTTTGGCGCTGTGCTCTTTCTGCAGACAGTTGAAACACAGTCGGTGCGACTTCACTTTCTCGGTTCTCTGGTTGGTTGATAGCTTGGCGAAATCGGGGCAGCCGCAGTTGATGTGTTCGCCAGCACAGAACTCACATCGTGCTGAAACTTTCTCTGCTATTGTGGCCACGTGGGACTTGTGCGCCATGGTTTTTGGTTCTCCGACAGGCTCTTGTTGTTCACCACTCTTCACTGAGTCACTTGCAACCTCAGACCGCTCCAACACTTTGCCCTGTGCCGTGAGGTAGGCGTCGAAGCTGGACACCGGGACCTTCAGCGGTTGCTGCTTGTGGACCACTCTCTCTTGATGTGCTTGCGCCAGGGTCACGGTCTCCAGGGCGATCAGCACCAGCGCGTACTGATCCTCTAAAACATTGCAGTCTTCCATGTGGTGTTGCAACTCCTCATCATCGACCAGATCCAGTATTTGGTCGTGATAGGAATGCCACTCCGCGTAGTAGTTGTCGAGCTGTTGCTGTAGCTCCAGCACCTGCGTTGTGGTAAGGCCGTTTCCGGCCGTGTCGACAGCTTTCTTGGTGCTGGTCACCTTGGCCATCGATTGGCCACGCTTCTGGACCAGCAGCTTCACTTTCTTCGCCACATCTTCCTCGGGTTTGCTCTTCACACTCACACTCGAAATCACCGACATTGCTCAGATTGAAAACCACCAAGAAGAAGAAGAACGCAAACTGGTTGCCGTTCACCACCAAAACACAGATTGAGCAATGCCGGGATCACGTTTGCTTGTTTAAGCCACTATTCCTCTTGTAGAACCCACATTTTTCACTTCCAGATTGTGTTGTTTGCACTTTTGCACCACTTTTTACAAGACGCTCCAAGTAGCCATCTTGTTTTCACTCGACCAGTCACGAAAGCACTTCAGGCCGCCATCTTGGCTTGCAGCTTGTGTCCACTTTTCCACCACGGTTTTCACCGGATTCCGGAAGATTTCCGTCCAACCCGTGCTCGCGGAACTTATCCGGTTCGGAACGGACCAAATGTTTGTGATTGGGCTTGGGCGGAAAGGTTCCGGAATGAAAACACACGCGAATTCTTTAAAAACTAAACGTAACTTTATTCGCGTCTTCACTCCTCGAACTCGTGGACTGTAATGCTGCTCGTCGTTGTTGCTGCGCGCTGAGCGCGCGCTTTTTTCTCTCTCCCTTTCTCGTCGTTTCTGCTCTCCACAACTCTCCGCTAACGGCGCGCGTTTCTCGAGGGGTTCGCGAAGCGTTTGGCTGAGCGATCGTAGTAGGCTTGGGGTTGGACACTGTGCAAACTTTTCACTTTCTCCAAGACGTCAAAAACTTCGGTCGCAGGACCGAACAGCAAGAAACCCTGTCATGTGACGTATCAAAATTCTTCAAATTAAAAACTGTGACCGTTTTAAGTGATACCAATGTCCGCTGGCCCAACCTGGCCACTCCGGAACGGGTCACCGGTGGCCACTTGGGGACACTTCGGAATTCGCAAGGAACCCTGTCATGTGACGTATCAAAATTCTTCAAATTAAAAACTGTGACCGTTTTAAGTGATACCAATGTCCTCTGGCCAAACCTGGCCACTCCGGAACGGGTCACCGGTTATCGGTGGCCACTTGGGGACACTTCGGAATTTGCAAGGAACCCTGTCATGTAACATATCAAAATTCTTGAAAACAAGAACTATGACCAGTTAAAATGATATCAGCGTCCTCTAGCACAACCTGGCCACTTCGTAATTTGCAAGGAACCATGTCATGTAACGTATCAAAATTCTTCAAATTCAAAAATACAAAAATACAAAAATACGAAAATACAAAAATTCAAAAATACAAAAATACAAAAATACAAAAATACAAGAATACAAAAATACAAAAATACAAAAATACAAAAATACAAAAATACAAAAATACAAAAATACAAAAATACAAAAATACAAAAATACAAAAATACAAAAATACAAAAATACAAAAATACAAAAATACAAAAATACAAAAATACAAAAATACAAAAATACAAAAATACAAAAATACAAAAATACAAAAATACAAAAATACAAAAATACAAAAATACAAAAATACAAAAATAAAAAAATACAAAAATACAAAAATACAAAAATACAAAAATACAAAAATACAAAAATACAAAAATACAAAAATACAAAAATACAAAAATACAAAAATACAAAAATACAAAAATACAAAAATACAAAAATACAAAAATACAAAAATACAAAAAATACAAAAATACAAAAATACAAAAATACAAAAATACAAAAATACAAAAATACAAAAATACAAAAATACAAAAATACAAAAATACAAAAATACAAAAATACAAAAATACAAAAATACAAAAATACAAAAATACAAAAATACAAAAATACAAAAATACAAAAATACAAAAATACAAAAATACAAAAATACAAAAATACAAAAATACAAAAATACAAAAATACAAAAATACAAAAATACAAAAATACAAAAATACAAAAATACAAAAATACAAAAATACAAAAATACAAAAATACAAAAATACAAAATACAAAAATACAAAAATACAAAAATACAAAAATACAAAAATACAAAAATACAAAAATACAAAAATACAAAAATACAAAAATACAAAAATACAAAAATACAAAAATACAAAAATACAAAAATACAAAAATACAAAAATACAAAAATACAAAAATACAAAAATACAAAAATACAAAAATACAAAAATACAAAAATACAAAAATACAAAAATACAAAAATACAAAAATACAAAAATACAAAAATACAAAAATACAAAAATACAAAAATACAAAAATACAAAAATACAAAAATACAAAAATACAAAAATACAAAAATACAAAAATACAAAAA